>NC_091193.1:34549429-34790919 GCF_040958095.1 Procambarus clarkii
GTTGTTTAGTCAGAGTTGATTTGTTTTTTGTATTGAGGCTGATATTTTCTAAATTGATTCCGTGTACAGTATGTCTAACCATCCTGTGAGATGGGGGTATTAGATAAACTTATAGCTAGTTTTTTATCTACACTGTGTAATATTCCATATAGAATAGGGTAGCAGCACATTGCCGTGTATACCTAATCTTCTTAATAAAAAAAATCAGTAATAAAGATTTTAAATTATAGTTTGTATTATTACAAATACAGTACTGTATTATCCTTATTAAATCATGTTGACCATGGATAATTTAGATCTCATGTTGATATGTAATAGTCATATTTCTTTTGAACTGCTAATCCATGCTAATCATTCATTAAATTGTGCATTATGTCTCAATTTTTCACTTCCTTGGATATACTGTACAGTACAAAAAGATAGGATAAAAATAAACCAGTGATATTTCTTTCATTATATTTTTCATTTAAATAACTGCATCAATATTTTTACAGCTGACAGGATTTGTTTTCCCATACAGGTGCATTATTTGTTAAAAAAAAATTTGGTTTATTGTTACACACAATGGTGCTCCATAGCCTTCCCAGCTTGGTGCCTTCTTTTAATACTTACTGATTAAAAAATAAATAATAAATACATTTTGTTCAGGAAAAGTACATACAGTTGATTTACAAACATAATGTTGGATTTATAGACAGAGCTAGTACATACAATACCTAAAGCCACTAATACTCATAGCATTTCGGGCAGGCTGTGGGGAAAAAAAACACAGACTAAAACTTAATAGTAATCGGGATTAGGTATAAATTGTGTTGAAAGAAGGAATAAAAAATACAAAAAGAGGGGTTAACATAGCATAAATCAGCAATTGCACATGTTGAACAGCGTTGTTTAAAAAATAGCTAGACATGGGTTGACGTTTAGGAGGTAAGTTAGGTTACATGGAGTTAATTAGGCAGTACTTGGTTTAACTCTTAAACTGGTTGAGAGAGGTACAGCCTTTGACATGATTCGGGAGGTCATTCCACATTCTGGGTCCCTTGATTTGTAGAGCACTTCTAGTTTGGTTACACACAGCCAAATTGTGTAACAGGAAGAGGTCTTGGACACAAATTTGTTCCATACTAAATGTAGAGGAATCAGCTGAGTATTCCTCAAATAAAATAAGTTGCCTCAGCTTATAAGGTAAATAAAATAAGCATTTCTCAAATAAGTAGCTGCCTCACCTCACTGCCTTAGTGCTACATAGCCTTCCCGGCATGGTGCCTTCTTTTGATAATTACTTGTTCTACACCCAAATTGTATAACAGGAAGAGGTCTTGGACCCCCTACTTCCCTCTCTCTTTTTTAATAGTCTATATAGTCATAATTATAGCTTTAAGTATTCAATGAATAAAGTTTTTTACATTTTTACCCTTCTCCTTACCTAACATCATTTGTGCAGCATATTTTTATTTTATGTCTCATCCAGATTTAATTTCAAAATAAAACCAAACTAAATAAATTAGAAATGGGTATGTATAGCTAAGGTACACCCTTACTACTAGGTGAACAGGGGCATTTAGTGATAGTAAATGATCCCATCAGGCAGGGCTCATCACCTTCTCTCATATTTCATGTTCACCAGTGTTTATTTACTTAATAACTACTGGTATAATATCTTGCTATTATAAAACTAATTCTACTATCATAAAAGACATATTTAGGCGATGAGTCACAATAACGTGGCTGAAGTATGTAGTGAAGTGAAGACACTAACAATGCTCTCTTCTGCCATGTGAGGGATTCTAATCATCCCATTGATTGGTCTTCCTCCAAAATAATCTTTCCTGCCTCTACTCTACACAGACGCCGTCTTGTAGAATCGGCTCTTATAAACAATGTACCCAACATGAACTTGAGTCCTGGCTTTGTTGCTGTGAACTCTTCCCTTTCACAGTATATACTCAAATGCTCTAATCTTTCTAACAAACGTGACTTAACATAAGCTTTCCCCCTTCCATTTCTTTCTTTCTCTTTCCTTTTCTTTCTCTCTTCTCCCCTTTTTCTGTTCATTGTCTTCTCCTACGCTCTCTTGTTATCCTCTTCTTTTTCCTATTACTATCTCCTTCGGTGGTTATAATAGGAGCTGCCTCGTATGGGCCAATAGGGCTGCTGCAGTTCTCATTACTACTATCCCCTACACCTGACTTTCCTCCTCAGCTCTCTCTTGCCTATTTATTGCCTGTCCCTACCTCCTCATCACAATCGACTTGAGAATGGTCCAGGACGGACCGAAACGTCGTCGTCCCTTCAATTTCTAGTGTGTGGTCTGGTCAAGACATATTTACTTTAAGTTTCAAACAGAGAATGCATATATAACTAACACGAAGGACTCCTCTTCACTAGATTCAATTTTTATAATCTTTTGTTTATGTTCCAAAATCTTAAAATCGATCCCAGTGTTATGTTGTAGAGAAAAATTGAGTTATATCCAGTTTACGTAAAGCTACGAGTGGTCGAAACTACACTTAGATCCCGGAATGAACTTACGAAGGTTTTTCCACTTAGTGTAGCTACTTGAATACCGCCGTAGCCGCCACGAAGGCGCTAAGAAGGAAAACATTCGTAGCCAAGAAGAAAAACCTTCGTAAGTACCTTCGTGAATCCGGCCCTCGTCTCAAGTGTCACTGAATACGAGTCTAGTGATGATTTGTGTAACCAATATTATCAGGCAGGGCAATCAAGCCTATTCACCTAACAATAATTACAATAATTAAACACAAGTATTTATACATAAAATACAAAAATTGTTTTGTAATTTTGCCTACAAAAAAAGGTCTCCCGCTAATAGTGTTAACGATGAAGAAAATGTAGAGAAAATAATTGAATATAAGACTTTAATATATAGAATTAACTAGTCGAGTGAGAAATCATTTCTCAAGAACAGGTGTGGCGAGGTCGCTGGCTGGTATAAGCAAAGAAACGCTAATACAAGGTGAAATTTTTATATAATACTGCTTTGTGTAATGAGAAATTAGAAGACAGGGGCGAGAAAGCTGTTATTTGAAATGGAAGAGGCGTGTAGTAGGGGGCAATATATGGAATATGTAGGAGGGAGAGAGAGAGAGAGAGTGGAGGAAGGCTGTGTATTGTAGTGACTTGTCCCATTCAAATCCAATCGTATCTGCTCATATAATTGTGCACGGGGGATTATGTTCTGATATCTTGTCATCTAGTTCATTCTGCGTGCGCGTCAGGCAGATAGCAAGATATCGGAAGGGGCCATGCTGGGGCTCGTACAACCCGTTATCCAGCAGAGATAGTACCACGCTCTGATAACCACCGTCACTCTCACTCAAGCAGCCCAACACAGCCTCATCCCCAGCACACCAACAGCCCGCCCACCACCACACATACAGACCTCCACCACCCCACATACAGACCCACCACCACCACACACACAGACCTCCACCAGCACACATACAGACCACCACCACCACACATACAGACCTCCACCACCACCACACATACAGACCTCCACCACCACCACACATACAGACCTCCACCACCACACATACAGCCCTCCACCACCACACATACAGACCTCCACCACCACCACACATACAGACCTCCACCACCACACATACAGACTTCCACCAACACACATACAGACCTCCACCACCACCACACATACAGACCTCCACCACCACCACACATACAGCCCTCCACCACCACCACACATACAGGCCTCCACCACCACCACACATACAGGCCTCCACCACCACACATACAGCCCTCCACTACCACACATACAGCCCTCCACCACCACACATACAGCCCTCCACCACCACACATACAGACCTCCACCACCACACATACAGACCACCACCACCACACATACAGACCCACCAACACACATACAGACCCACCACCACACATACAGACCACCACCACACATACAGACCCACCACCACACATACAGACCCACCACCACACATACAGACCCACCACCACACATACAGACCCACCACCACACATACAGACCACCACCACACATACAGACCATCACCACCACACATACAGACCTCCACCACCACACATACAGCCCTCCACCACCACACATACAGCCCTCCACTACCACACATACAGCCCTCCACTACCACACATACAGCCCTCCACCACCACACATACAGACCACCACACATACAGACCACCACCACCACACATACAGACCACCACCACCACACATACAGACCACCACCACCACACATACAGACCACCACCACCACACATACAGACCACCACCACCACACATACAGACCACCACCACCACACATACAGACCTCCACCACCACACATACAGGCCCACCACCACCACACATACAGACCACTACCACACATACAGACCACCACCATACATACAGACCACCACCACCACACATACAGACCACCACCACACATACAGACCTCCACCATCACACATACAGACCTCCACCACCACACATACAGACCCACCACCACCACACATACAGACCCACCACCACCACACATACAGACCCACCACCACCACACATACAGACCCACCACCACCACACATACAGTCCACCACCACCACACATACAGACCACCACCACCACACATACAGACCACCACCACCACACATACAGACCACCACCACCACACATTCAGACCACCACCACCACACATACAGACCACCACCACCACACATACAGCCCTCCACCACCACACATACAGGCCCACCACCACCACACATACAGACCACTACCACACATACAGACCACCACCATACATACAGACCACCACCACCACACATACAGACCACCACCACACATACAGACCCACCACCACCACACATACAGACCACCACCACCACACATACAGACCACCACCACCACACATACAGACCACCACCACACATACAGACCACCACCACCACACATACAGACCACCACCACCACACATACAGACCACCACCACCACACATACAGACCTCCACCACCACACATACAGGCCCACCACCACCACACATACAGACCACTACCACACATACAGACCACCACCATACATACAGACCACCACCACCACACATACAGACCACCACCACACATACAGACCTCCAACATCACACATACAGACCTCCACCACCACACATACAGACCCACCACCACCACACATACAGATCCACCACCACCACACATACAGACCCACCACCACCACACATACAGACCCACCACCACCACACATACAGTCCACCACCACCACACATACAGACCACCACACATACAGACCACCACCACCACACATACAGACCACCACCACCACACATACAGACCACCACCACCACACATACAGACCTCCACCACCACACATACAGGCCCACCACCACACATACAGGCCTCCACCACCACACGTACAGACCCACCACCACCACACATACAGACCACCACCACCACACATACAGACCTCCACCACCACACATACAGGACCACCACCACCACACATACAGACCACTACCACACATACAGACCACCACCACACATACAGACCACCACCACCACACATACAGACCACCACCACACATACAGACCTCCACCACCACACATACAGACCCACCACCACCACACATACAGACCACCACCAACACACATACAGACCCACCACCACCACACATACAGACCACCACCACCACACATACAGACCACCACCACCACACATACAGACCACCACCACCACACATACAGACCACCACCACCACACATACAGACCACCACCACCACACATACAGACCACCACCACCACACATACAGACCACCACACATACAGACCTCCACCACCACACATACAGGCCTCCACCACCACACATACAGACCCACCACCACCACACATACAGACCACTACCACACATACAGACCACCACCACACATACAGACCACCACCACCACGCATACAGACCACCACCACACATACAGACCTCCACCACCAAACATACAGACCACCACCACCACACATACAGACCTCCACCACCACACATACAGACCTCCACCACCACACATACAGACCACCACCACCACACATACAGACCACCACCACCACACATACAGACCTCCACCACCACACATACAGACCTCCACCACCACACATACAGACCACCACCACCACACATACAGACCACAACCACCACACATACAGACCACCACCACCACACATACAGACCACCACCACCACACATACAGACCTCCACCACCACACATACAGACCACCACCACCACACATACAGACCACCACCACCACACATACAGACCACCACTACAACACATACAGACCACCACTACCACACATACAGACCACCACCACCACACATACAGACCACCACCACCACACATACAGACCACCACCACCACACATACAGACCTCCACTACCACACATACAGACCACCACCACCACACATACAGAACACCACCACCACACATACAGACCTCCACCACCACACATACAGACCCACCACCACCACACATACAGACCACCACCACACATACAGACCACAACAACACATACAGACCACCACCACCACACATACAGACCTCCACCACCACACATACAGACTTCCACCACCACACATACAGACCCACCACCACCACACATACAGACCCACCACCACCACACATACAGACCACCACCACCACACATACAGACCCACCACCACCACACATACAGACCACCACCACCACACATACAGACCACCACCACCACACATACAGACCACCACACATACAGACCTCCACCACCACACATACAGGCCCACCACCACACATACAGGCCTCCACCACCACACATACAGACCCACCACCACCACACATACAGACCACTACCACACATACAGACCACCACCACACATACAGACCTCCACCACCACCATACAGACCACCACCACCACACATACAGACCTCCACCACCACACATACAGACCTCCACCACCACACATACAGACCACCACCACCACACATACAGACCACCACCACCACACATACAGACCTCCACCACCACACATACAGACCTCCACCACCACACATACAGACCACCACCACCACACATACAGACCACCACCACCACACATACAGACCACCACCACCACACATACAGACCACCACCACCACACATACAGACCTCCACCACCACACATACAGACCACCACCACCACACATACAGACCACCACCACCACACATACAGACCATCACTACCACACATACAGACCACCACCACCACACATACAGACCTACCACCACCACACATACAGACCTCCACCACCACACATACAGACCTCCACCACCACACATACAGCCCACCACCACCACACATACAGACCACCACCACACATACAGACCTACACTACCACACATACAGACCTCCACCACCACCACACATACAGACCTCCACTACCACACATACAGACCACCACCACCACACATACAGACCTCCACTACCACACATGCAGACCACCACCACACATACAGACCACCACCACCACACATACAGACCACCACCACCACACATACAGACCACCACCACCACACATACAGACCTCCACCACCACACATACAGGCCACCACCACCACACATACAGGCCCACCACCACCACACATACATACCACCACCACACATACAGACCACCACACATACAGACCACCACCACCACACATACAGACCACCACCACCACACATACAGACCACCACCACCACACATACAGACCACCACCACCACACATACAGACCACCACCACCACACATACAGACCTCCACCACCACACATACAGACCTCCACCACCACACATACAGACCACCACCACCACACATACAGACCACCACCACCACACATACAGACCACCACCACCACACATACAGACCACCACCACCACACATACAGACCTCCACCACCACACATACAGACCACCACCACCACACATACAGACCACCACCACCACACATACAGACCACCACTACAACACATACAGACCACCACTACCACACATACAGACCACCACCACCACACATACAGACCACCACCACCACACATACAGACCACCACCACCACACATACAGACCTCCACTACCACACATACAGACCACCACCACCACACATACAGACCACCACCACCACACATACAGACCTCCACCACCACACATACAGACCCACCACCACCACACATACAGACCACCACCACACATACAGACCACAACCACACATACAGACCACCACCACCACACATACAGACCTCCACCACCACACATACAGACTTCCACCACCACACATACAGACCCACCACCACCACACATACAGACCCACCACCACCACACATACAGACCACCACCACCACACATACAGACCCACCACCACCACACATACAGACCACCACCACCACACATACAGACCACCACCACCACACATACAGACCACCACACATACAGACCTCCACCACCACACATACAGGCCCACCACCACACATACAGGCCTCCACCACCACACATACAGACCCACCACCACCACACATACAGACCACTACCACACATACAGACCACCACCACACATACAGACCTCCACCACCACCCATACAGACCACCACCACCACACATACAGACCTCCACCACCACACATACAGACCACCACCACCACACATACAGACCACCACCACCACACATACAGACCTCCACCACCACACATACAGACCTCCACCACCACACATACAGACCTCCACCACCACACATACAGACCACCACCACCACACATACAGACCACCACCACCACACATACAGACCACCACCACCACACATACAGACCACCACCACCACACATACAGACCTCCACCACCACACATACAGACCACCACCACCACACATACAGACCACCACCACCACACATACAGACCACCACTACCACACATACAGACCACCACCACCACACATACAGACCTACCACCACCACACATACAGACCTCCACCACCACACATACAGACCTCCACCACCACACATACAGGCCCACCACCACCACACATACAGACCACCACCACACATACAGACCTCCACTACCACACATACAGACCTCCACCACCACCACACATACAGACCTCCACTACCACACATACAGACCACCACCACCACACATACAGACCTCCACTACCACACATGCAGACCACCACCACACATACAGACCACCACCACCACACATACAGGCCTCCACCACCACACATACAGACCCACCACCACCACACATACAGACCACTACCACACATACAGACCACCACCACACATACAGACCACCACCACCACGCATACAGACCACCACCACACATACAGACCTCCACCACCACCCATACAGACCACCACCACCACACATACAGACCTCCACCACCACACATACAGACCTCCACCACCACACATACAGACCACCACCACCACACATACAGACCACCACCACCACACATACAGACCTCCACCACCACACATACAGACCTCCACCACCACACATACAGACCACCACCACCACACATACAGACCACAACCACCACACATACAGACCACCACCACCACACATACAGACCACCACCACCACACATACAGACCTCCACCACCACACATACAGACCACCACCACCACACATACAGACCACCACCACCACACATACAGACCACCACTACAACACATACAGACCACCACTACCACACATACAGACCACCACCACCACACATACAGACCACCACCACCACACATACAGACCACCACCACCACACATACAGACCTCCACTACCACACATACAGACCACCACCACCACACATACAGAACACCACCACCACACATACAGACCTCCACCACCACACATACAGACCCACCACCACCACACATACAGACCACCACCACACATACAGACCACAACAACACATACAGACCACCACCACCACACATACAGACCTCCACCACCACACATACAGACTTCCACCACCACACATACAGACCCACCACCACCACACATACAGACCCACCACCACCACACATACAGACCACCACCACCACACATACAGACCCACCACCACCACACATACAGACCACCACCACCACACATACAGACCACCACCACCACACATACAGACCACCACACATACAGACCTCCACCACCACACATACAGGCCCACCACCACACATACAGGCCTCCACCACCACACATACAGACCCACCACCACCACACATACAGACCACTACCACACATACAGACCACCACCACACATACAGACCTCCACCACCACCCATACAGACCACCACCACCACACATACAGACCTCCACCACCACACATACAGACCTCCACCACCACACATACAGACCACCACCACCACACATACAGACCACCACCACCACACATACAGACCTCCACCACCACACATACAGACCTCCACCACCACACATACAGACCACCACCACCACACATACAGACCACCACCACCACACATACAGACCACCACCACCACACATACAGACCACCACCACCACACATACAGACCTCCACCACCACACATACAGACCACCACCACCACACATACAGACCACCACCACCACACATACAGACCATCACTACCACACATACAGACCACCACCACCACACATACAGACCTACCACCACCACACATACAGACCTCCACCACCACACATACAGACCTCCACCACCACACATACAGGCCCACCACCACCACACATACAGACCACCACCACACATACAGACCTACACTACCAAACATACAGACCTCCACCACCACCACACATACAGACCTCCACTACCACACATACAGACCACCACCACCACACATACAGACCTCCACTACCACACATGCAGACCACCACCACACATACAGACCACCACCACCACACATACAGACCACCACCACCACACATACAGACCACCACCACCACACATACAGACCTCCACCACCACACATACAGGCCCACCACCACCACACATACAGGCCCACCACCACCACACATACATACCACCACCACACATACAGACCACCACACATACAGACCACCACCACCACACATACAGACCACCACCACCACACATACAGACCACCACCACCACACATACAGACCACCACCACCACACATACAGACCTCCACCACCACACATACAGACCTCCACCACCACACATACAGACCACCACCACCACACATACAGACCACCACCACCACACATACAGACCACCACCACCACACATACAGACCACCACCACCACACATACAGACCTCCACCACCACACATACAGACCACCACCACCACACATACAGACCACCACCACCACACATACAGACCACCACTACAACACATACAGACCACCACTACCACACATACAGACCACCACCACCACACATACAGACCACCACCACCACACATACAGACCACCACCACCACACATACAGACCTCCACTACCACACATACAGACCACCACCACCACACATACAGACCACCACCACCACACATACAGACCTCCACCACCACACATACAGACCCACCACCACCACACATACAGACCACCACCACACATACAGACCACAACCACACATACAGACCACCACCACCACACATACAGACCTCCACCACCACACATACAGACTTCCACCACCACACATACAGACCCACCACCACCACACATACAGACCCACCACCACCACACATACAGACCACCACCACCACACATACAGACCCACCACCACCACACATACAGACCACCACCACCACACATACAGACCACCACCACCACACATACAGACCACCACACATACAGACCTCCACCACCACACATACAGGCCCACCACCACACATACAGGCCTCCACCACCACACATACAGACCCACCACCACCACACATACAGACCACTACCACACATACAGACCACCACCACACATACAGACCTCCACCACCACCCATACAGACCACCACCACCACACATACAGACCTCCACCACCACACATACAGACCACCACCACCACACATACAGACCACCACCACCACACATACAGACCTCCACCACCACACATACAGACCTCCACCACCACACATACAGACCTCCACCACCACACATACAGACCACCACCACCACACATACAGACCACCACCACCACACATACAGACCACCACCACCACACATACAGACCACCACCACCACACATACAGACCTCCACCACCACACATACAGACCACCACCACCACACATACAGACCACCACCACCACACATACAGACCACCACTACCACACATACAGACCACCACCACCACACATACAGACCTACCACCACCACACATACAGACCTCCACCACCACACATACAGACCTCCACCACCACACATACAGGCCCACCACCACCACACATACAGACCACCACCACACATACAGACCTCCACTACCACACATACAGACCTCCACCACCACCACACATACAGACCTCCACTACCACACATACAGACCACCACCACCACACATACAGACCTCCACTACCACACATGCAGACCACCACCACACATACAGACCACCACCACCACACATACAGACCATCACCACCACACATACAGACCACCACCACCACACATACAGACCTCCACCACCTCACATACAGGCCCACCACCACCACACATACAGGCCCACCACCACCACACATACATACCACCACCACACATACAGACCACCACCACCACACATACAGACCACCACCACCACACATACAGACCACCACCACCACACATACAGACCACCACCACCACACATACAGACCACCACCACCACACATACAGACCACCACCACCACACATACAGGCCCACCACCACCACACATACAGACCTCCACCACCATACATACAGACCACCACCACCACACATACAGACCACCACCACCACACATACAGACCTCCACCACCACACATACAGACCACCACCACACATACAGACCTCCACCACCACACATACAGACCTCCACCACCACACATACAGACCACCACCACACATACAGACCACCACCACCACACATACAGACCTCCACCACCACACATACAGACCACCACCACACATACAGACCTCCACCACCACACATACAGACCTCCACCACCACACATACAGACCACCACCACACATACAGACCACCACCACCACACATACAGACCACCACCACCACACATACAGACCACCCCCACCACACATACAGACCACCACCACAACACATACAGACCACCACCACCACACATACAGACCACCACCACCACACATACAGACCTCCACTACCACACATACAGACCACCACCACCACACATACAGACCACCACCACCACACATACAGACCTCCACCACCACACATACAGACCCACCACCACCACACATACAGACCACCACCACACATACAGACCACCACCACACATACAGACCACCACCACACATACATACCACCACCACCACACATACAGACGTCCACCACCACACATACAGACCTCCACCACCACACATACAGACCCACCACCACCACACATACAGACCCACCACCACCACACATACAGACCACCACCACCACACATACAGACCCACCACCACCACACATACAGACCACCACCACCACACATACAGACCACCACCACCACACATACAGACCACCACCACCACACATACAGACCACCACCACCACTAATACAGACCACCACCACACATACAGGCCCACCACCACACATACAGACCACCACCACCACACATACAGGCCTCCACCACCACACATACAGGCCTCCACCACCACACATACAGACCCACCACCACCACACATACAGACCACCACCACACATACAGGCCCACCACCACCACACATACAGACCACCACCACCACACATACAGACCACCACCACCACACATACAGGCCCACCACCACCACACATACAGGCCCACCACCACCACACATACAGACCACCACCACCACACATGCAGACCACCACCACCACTCATACAGACCACCACTACCACACATACAGACCACCACCACCACACATACAGACCTCCACCACCACACATACAGACCTCCACCACCACACATACAGACCACCACCACCACACATGCAGACCACCACCAACACACATACAGACCACCACCACCACACATACAGACCACCACCACACATGCAGACCACCACCACCACACATACAGACCACCACCACCACACATACAGACCACCACCACCACACATACAGACCTCCACCTCCACACATACAGACCTCCACCACCACACATACAGACCACCACCACCACACATGCAGACCACCACCACCACACATACAGACCACCACCACCACACATACAGACCACTACCACACATGCAGACCACCACCACCACACATACAGACCACCACCACCACACATACAGACCACCACCACACATACAGACCCACCACCACACATACAGGCCCACCACCACCACACATACAGACCACCACCACACATACAGACCTCCACCACCACACATACAGGCCCACCACCATCACACATACAGACCCAGCACCACCACACATACAGACCTCCACCACCACACATACAGGCCCACCACCACCACACATACAGGCCCACCACCACCACACATACAGACCTCCACCACCACACATACAGGCCCACCACCACCACACATACAGACCCACCATCACCACACATACAGACCCACCACCACCACACATACAGACCTCCACCACCACACATACAGACCTCCACCACCACACATACAGACCACCACCACCACACATACAGACCTCCACCACCACACATTCAGACCACCACCACCACACATACAGACCACCACCACCACACATACAGACCACCACCACCACACGTACAGACCCACCACCACCACACATACAGACCACCACTACCACACATACAGACCACCACCACCACACATACAGACCTACCACCACCACACATACAGACCTCCACCACCACACATACAGACCTCCACCACCACACATACAGGCCCACCACCACCACACATACATACCACCACCACACATACAGACCTCCACTACCACACATACAGACCTCCACCACCACCACACATACAGACCTCCACTACCACACATACAGACCACCACCACCACACATACAGACCTCCACTACCACACATGCAAACCACCACCACACATACAGACCACCACCACCACACATACAGACCACCACCACCACACATACAGACCACCACCACCACACATACAGGCCCACCACCACCACACATACAGACCTCCACCACCATACATACAGACCACCACCACCACACATACAGACCACCACCACCACACATACAGACCTCCACCACCACACATACAGACCTCCACCACCACACATACAGACCACCACCACACATACAGACCACCACCACCACACATACAGACCACCACCACCACACATACAGACCACCCCCACCACACATACAGACCACCACCACAACACATACAGACCACCACCACCACACATACAGACCACCACCACCACACATACAGACCTCCACTACCACACATACAGACCACCACCACCACACATACAGACCACCACCACCACACATACAGACCTCCACCACCACACATACAGACCCACCACCACCACACATACAGACCAACACCACACATACAGACCACCACCACACATACATACCACCACCACCACACATACAGACGTCCACCACCACACATACAGACCTCCACCACCACACATACAGACCACCACCACCACACATACAGACCACCACCACCACACATACAGGCCCACCACCACCACACATACATGCCCACCACCACCACACATACAGACCACCACCACCACACATGCAGACCACCACCACCACTCATACAGACCACCACTACCACACATACAGACCACCACCACTACACATACAGACCTCCACCACCACACATACAGACCTCCACCACCACACATACAGACCACCACCACCACACATGCAGACCACCACCAACACACATACAGACCACCACCACCACACATACAGACCACCACCACACATGCAGACCACCACCACCACACATACAGACCACCACCACCACACATACAGACCACCACCACCACACATACAGACCTCCACCTCCACACATACAGACCTCCACCACCACACATACAGACCACCACCACCACACATGCAGACCACCACCACCACACATACAGACCACCACCACCACACATACAGACCACCACCACACATGCAGACCACCACCACCACACATACAGACCACCACCACCACACATACAGACCACCACCACACATACAGACCCACCACCACACATACAGGCCCACCACCACCACACATACAGACCACCAC
This sequence comes from Procambarus clarkii, assembly GCF_040958095.1. Classification (NCBI taxonomy): domain Eukaryota; kingdom Metazoa; phylum Arthropoda; class Malacostraca; order Decapoda; family Cambaridae; genus Procambarus; species Procambarus clarkii. Next base: position 34,565,817 of record NC_091193.1, read on the forward strand.
CACACATACAGACCTCCACCACCACACATACAGGCCCACCACCACCACACATACAGACCCAGCACCACCACACATACAGACCTCCACCACCACACATACAGGCCCACCACCACCACACATACAGGCCCACCACCACCACACATACAGACCTCCACCACCACACATACAGGCCCACCACCACCACACATACAGACCCACCATCACCACACATACAGACCCACCACCACCACACATACAGACCTCCACCACCACACATACAGACCTCCACCACCACACATACAGACCACCACCACCACACATACAGACCTCCACCACCACACATTCAGACCACCACCACCACACATACAGACCACCACCACCACACATACAGACCACCACCACCACACGTACAGACCCACCACCACCACACATACAGACCACCACTACCACACATACAGACCACCACCACCACACATACAGACCTACCACCACCACACATTCAGACCTCCACCACCACACATACAGACCTCCACCACCACACATACAGGCCCACCACCACCACACATACATACCACCACCACACATACAGACCTCCACTACCACACATACAGACCACCACCACCACACATACAGACCTCCACTACCACACATGCAAACCACCACCACACATACAGACCACCACCACCACACATACAGACCACCACCACCACACATACAGACCACCACCACCACACATACAGACCTCCACCACCACACATACAGGCCCACCACCACCACACATACAGGCCCACCACCACCACACATACATACCACCACCACACATACAGACCACCACCACCACACATACAGACCACCACCACCACACATACAGACCACCACCACCACACATACAGACCACCACCACCACCACCACCACACATACAGACCACCACCACCACACATACAGGCCCACCACCACCACACATACAGACCACCACCACCACACATACAGACCACCACCACCACACATACAGACCACCACCACCACACATACAGACCTCCACCACCACACATACAGACCTCCACCACCACACATACAGACCACCACCACACATACAGACCACCACCACCACACATACAGACCACCACCACCACACATACAGACCACCCCCACCACACATACAGACCACCACCACAACACATACAGACCACCACCACCACACATACAGACCACCACCACCACACATACAGACCACCACCACCACACATACAGACCTCCACCACCACACATACAGACCACCACCACCACACATACAGACCACCACCACACATACAGACCACCACCACACATACAGACCACCACCACCTAACATACAGACCACCACCACACATACAGACCACCACCACCACACATACAGACCACCACCACCACACATACAGACCTCCACCACCACACATACAGACCACCACCACCACACATACAGACCACCACCACCACACATACAGACCACCACCACCACACATACAGACCACCACCACACATACAGACCTCCACCACCACACATACAGACCACCACCACCACACATACAGACCACCACTACCACACATACAGACCACCACCACACATACAGACCACCACCACCACACATACAGACCACCACCACCACACATACAGACCTCCACCACCACACATACAGACACCACCACACATACAGACCTCCACCACACATACAGACCACCACTACCACACATACAGACCACCACCACACATACAGACCACCACCACCACACATACAGACCACCACCACCACACATACAGACCACCACCACCACACATACAGACCACCACCACCACACATACAGACCACCACCACACATACAGACCACCACCACCACACATACAGACCTCCACCACCACACATACAGACCTCCACCACCACACATACAGACCACCACCACCACACATACAGACCACCACCACACATACAGACCTCCACCACACATACAGACCTCCACCACCACACATACAGACCACCACCACACATACAGACCACCACCACCACACATACAGACCACCACCACCACACATACAGACCACCACCACACATACAGACCACCACCACCACACATACAGACCACCACCACCACACATACAGACCACCACCACACATACAGACCCACCACCACCACACATACAGACCACCACCACACATACAGACCACCACCACACATACAGACCCACCACCACCACACATACAGACCACCACCACACATACAGACCACCACCACACATACAGACCACCACCACCACACATACAGACCACCACCACACATACAGACCACCACCACCACACATACAGACCACCACCACCACACATACAGACCACCACCACACATACAGACCACCACCACCACACATACAGACCACCACCACCACACATACAGACCACCACCACCACACATACAGACCTCCACCACCACACATACAGACCACCACCACACATGCAGACCACTACCACACATACAGACCACTACCACACATACAGACCACTACCACACATACAGACCACTACCACTACACATACAGACCACCACCACCACACATACAGACCCACCACCACCACACATACAGATCACTACCACACATACAGACCACTACCACACATACAGACCACTACCACACATACAGACCACTACCACCACACATACAGACCACTACCACCACACATACAGACCTCCACCACCACACATACAGACCACTACCACACATACAGACCACCACTACCACATATACAGACCACCACCACCACACATACAGACCTACCACCACCACACATACAGACCTCCACCACCACACATACAGACCTCCACCACCACACATACAGGCCCACCACCACCACACATACAGACCACCACCACACATACAGACCTCCACTACCACACATACAGACCTCCACCACCACCACACATACAGACCTCCACTACCACACATACAGACCACCACCACCACACATACAGACCTCCACTACCACACATGCAGACCACCACCACACATACAGACCACCACCACCACACATACAGACCACCACCACCACACATACAGACCACCACCACCACACATACAGACCTCCACCACCACACATACAGGCCCACCACCACCACACATACAGGCCCACCACCACCACACATACATACCACCACCACACATACAGACCACCACCACCACACATACAGACCTCCACCACCACACATACAGACCACCACCACCACACATACAGACCACCACCACCACACATACAGACCACCACCACCACACATACAGACCACCACCACCACACATACAGACCACCACCACCACACATACAGGCCCACCACCACCACACATACAGACCTCCACCACCATACATACAGACCACCACCACCACACATACAGACCACCACCACCACACATACAGACCTCCACCACCACACATACAGACCTCCACCACCACACATACAGACCACCACCACACATACAGACCACCACCACACATACATACCACCACCACCACACATACAGACCTCCACCACCACACATACAGACCTCCACCACCACACATACAGACCCACCACCACCACATATACAGACCCACCACCACCACACATACAGACCACCACCACCACACATACAGACCCACCACCACCACACATACAGACCACCACCACCACACATACAGACCACCACCACCACACATACAGACCACCACCACCACACATACAGACCACCACCACCACAAATACAGACCACCACCACACATACAGGCCCACCACCACACATACAGACCACCACCACCACACATACAGGCCTCCACCACCACACATACAGGCCTCCACCACCACACATACAGACCCACCACCACCACACATACAGACCACCACCACACATACAGGCCCACCACCACCACACATACAGACCACCACCACCACACATACAGAACACCACCACCACACATACAGGCCCACCACCACCACACATACAGGCCCACCACCACCACACATACAGACCACCACCACCACACATGCAGACCACCACCACCACTCATACAGACCACCACTACCACACATACAGACCACCACCACCACACATACAGACCTCCACCACCACACATACAGACCTCCACCACCACACATACAGACCACCACCACCACACATGCAGACCACCACCAACACACATACAGACCACCACCACCACACATACAGACCACCACCACACATGCAGACCACCACCACCACACATACAGACCACCACCACCACACATACAGACCACCACCACCACACATACAGACCTCCACCTCCACACATACAGACCTCCACCACCACACATACAGACCACCACCACCACACATGCAGACCACCACCACCACACATACAGACCACCACCACCACACATACAGACCACCACCACACATGCAGACCACCACCACCACACATACAGACCACCACCACCACACATACAGACCACCACCACACATACAGACCCACCACCACACATACAGGCCCACCACCACCACACATACAGACCACCACCACACATACAGACCTCCACCACCACACATACAGGCCCACCACCACCACACATACAGACCCACCACCACCACACATACAGACCTCCACCACCACACATACAGGCCCACCACCACCACACATACAGGCCCACCACCACCACACATATAGACCTCCACCACCACACATACAGGCCCACCACCACCACACATACAGACCCACCATCACCACACATACAGACCCACCACCACCACACATACAGACCTCCACCACCACACATACAGACCTCCACCACCACACATACAGACCACCACCACCACACATACAGACCTCCACCACCACACATTCAGACCACCACCACCACACATACAGACCACCACCACCACACATACAGACCACCACCACCACACGTACAGACCCACCACCACCACACATACAGACCACCACTACCACACATACAGACCACCACCACCACACATACAGACCACCACCACACATGCAGACCACCACCACCACACATACAGACCACCACCACCACACATACAGACCACCACCACCACACATACAGACCTCCACCTCCACACATACAGACCTCCACCACCACACATACAGACCACCACCACCACACATGCAGACCACCACCACCACACATACAGACCACCACCACCACACATACAGACCACCACCACACATGCAGACCACCACCACCACACATACAGACCACCACCACCACACATACAGACCACCACCACACATACAGACCCACCACAACACATACAGGCCCACCACCACCACACATACAGACCACCACCACACATACAGACCTCCACCACCACACATACAGGCCCACCACCACCACACATACAGACCACCACCACACATACAGACCTCCACCACCACACATACAGGCCCACCACCACCACACATACAGACCCACCACCACCACACATACAGACCTCCACCACCACACATACAGGCCCACCACCACCACACATACAGGCCCACCACCACCACACATACAGACCTCCACCACCACACATACAGGCCCACCACCACCACACATACAGACCCACCATCACCACACATACAGACCCACCACCACCACACATACAGACCTCCACCACCACACATACAGACCTCCACCACCACACATACAGACCACCACCACCACACATACAGACCTCCACCACCACACATTCAGACCACCACCACCACACATACAGACCACCACCACCACACATACAGACCACCACCACCACACGTACAGACCCACCACCACCACACATACAGACCACCACTACCACACATACAGACCACCACCACCACACATACAGACCTACCACCACCACACATACAGACCTCCACCACCACACATACAGACCTCCACCACCACACATACAGGCTCACCACCACCACACATACAGACCACCACCACACATACAGACCTCCACTACCACACATACAGACCTCCACCACCACCACACATACAGACCTCCACTACCACACATACAGACCACCACCACCACACATACAGACCTCCACTACCACACATGCAGACCACCACCACACATACAGACCACCACCACCACACATACAGACCACCACCACCACACATACAGACCACCACCACCACACATACAGACCTCCACCACCACACATACAGGCCCACCACCACCACACATACTGGCCCACCACCACCACACATACATACCACCACCACACATACAGACCACCACCACCACACATACAGACCACCACCACCACACATACAGACCACCACCACCACACATACAGACCACCACCACCACACATACAGACCACCACCACCACACATACAGACCACCACCACCACACATACAGGCCCACCACCACCACACATACAGACCACCACCACCACACATACAGACCACCACCACCACACATACAGACCACCACCACCACACATACAGACCTCCACCACCACACATACAGACCTCCACCACCACACATACAGACCACCACCACACATACAGACCACCACCACCACACATACAGACCACCACCACCACACATACAGACCACCCCCACCACACATACAGACCACCACCACAACACATACAGACCACCACCACCACACATACAGACCACCACCACCACACATACAGACCACCACCACCACACATACAGACCTCCACCACCACACATACAGACCACCACCACCACACATACAGACCACCACCACACATACAGACCACCACCACACATACAGACCACCACCACCTAACATACAGACCACCACCACACATACAGACCACCACCACCACACATACAGACCACCACCACCACACATACAGACCTCCACCACCACACATACAGACCACCACCACCACACATACAGACCACCACCACCACACATACAGACCACCACCACCACACATACAGACCACCACCACACATACAGACCTCCACCACCACACATACAGACCACCACCACCACACATACAGACCACCACTACCACACATACAGACCACCACCACACATACAGACCACCACCACCACACATACAGACCACCACCACCACACATACAGACCTCCACCACCACACATACAGACCTCCACCACCACCACACATACAGACCTCCACCACACATACAGACCACCACTACCACACATACAGACCACCACCACACATACAGACCACCACCACCACACATACAGACCACCACCACCACACATACAGACCACCACCACCACACATACAGACCACCACCACCACACATACAGACCACCACCACACATACAGACCACCACCACCACACATACAGACCTCCACCACCATACATACAGACCTCCACCACCACACATACAGACCACCACCACCACACATACAGACCACCACCACACATACAGACCTCCACCACACATACAGACCTCCACCACCACACATACAGACCACCACCACACATACAGACCACCACCACCACACATACAGACCACCACCACACATACAGACCACCACCACCACACATACAGACCACCACCACCACACATACAGACCACCACCACACATACAGACCCACCACCACCACACATACAGACCACCACCACACATACAGACCACCACCACACATACAGACCCACCACCACCACACATACAGACCACCACCACACATACAGACCACCACCACACATACAGACCACCACCACCACACATACAGACCACCACCACACATACAGACCACCACCACCACACATACAGACCACCACCACCACACATACAGACCACCACCACACATACAGACCACCACCACCACACATACAGACCACCACCACCACACATACAGACCACCACCACCACACATACAGACCTCCACCACCACACATACAGACCACCACCACACATGCAGACCACTACCACACATACAGACCACTACCACACATACAGACCACTACCACACATACAGACCACTACCACTACACATACAGACCACCACCACCACACATACAGACCCACCACCACCACACATACAGATCACTACCACACATACAGACCACTACCACACATACAGACCACTACCACACATACAGACCACTACCACCACACATACAGACCACTACCACCACACATACAGACCTCCACCACCACACATACAGACCACTACCACACATACAAACCACCACCACCACACATACAGACCCACCACCGTAGGTAGGTGGTGGTGGGCCATTATTTTTTAGGGGCTGGCTGGCTGAGTGAATAGCGCTCTAGACTCGTGGACTTAGGGACCATGGTTCGATCCCAACAGCCGGCGGAAAAACAAATGGGCAGAGTTTCCTTCACCCTGTTGCCCCCTGTTACCTAGCAGTAAATAGGTACCTGGGAGTTAGTCAGCTGCTACGGGCTGCTTCCTGGGTGAGTGTGTGAAAAAAAGTTAGTTGGGGTGCAGTTAGTAACAGTTGATTGATTGAGAGTTGAGAGGCGGGCCCAAAGAGCAGAGCTCAACAAGCCCAACTAGGGGAATACAAGCCCACCAATCAAGACAGCTAGCCACAAAACACCTCTCTTCACCCACCAATCAAGACAGCTGGCCACAAAACACCTCTCTTCACCCACCAATCAAGACAGCTAGCCACAAAACACCTCTCTTCACCCACCAATCAAGACAGCTAGCCACAAAACACCTCTCTTCACCCACCAATCAAGACAGCTAGCCACAAAACACCTCTCTTCACCCACCAATCAAGACAGCTAGCCACAAAACACCTGTCTTCACCCACCAATCAAGACAGCTAGCCACAAAACACCTCTCTTCACCCACCAATCAAGACAGCTAGCCACAAAACACCTCTCTTCACCCACCAATCAAGACAGATAGCCACAAAACACCTCTCTTCACCCACCAATCAAGACAGCTAGCCACAAAACACCTCTCTTCACCCACCAATCAAGACAGCTAGCCACAAAACACCTCTCTTCACCCACCAATCAAGACAGCTAGCCACAAAACACCTCTCTTCTCCCACCAATCAAGACAGCTAGCCACAAAACACCTCTCTTCACCCACCAATCAAGACAGCTAGCCACAAAACACCTCTCCTCACCCACCAATCAAGACAGCTAGCCACAAAACACCTCTCTTCACCCACCAATCAAGACAGCTAGCCACAAAACACCTCTCTTCACCCACCAATCAAGACAGCTAGCCACAAAACACCTCTCTTCACCCACCAATCAAGACAGCTAGCCACAAAACACCTCTCCTCACCCACCAACTGTTGTCCAAAACAACACTAACAATAATGACAATAACACAAATTTCATTAAAAATAACAAATAAAAATTATAAATTTGTATAATTCTTGATTTAATATGAAACTGCCTTTATGCCGAGCATTTCCGGATTTCAAGAATTAAAAAAGAAAGGGAAACTGCAGAAGGCCTATTGGCCTATAGAGACAAAAAGACAAATACATTAACAAAGAAATTTACTATAAAGATTATTTTATTGTTGATGGTAACATTATAGTACTTAACTGATTGCAATTGTATATCAAAATTAATTTATATTGTTAAAAAAAAAGCCTTTTGAAAACTGAAAGAAAAAGTTACAACTTGAAATAAAGTAAAATATTAGAGGAGTAATATTCTTTTTGTGTGTTGGTAGTGAGTAAATATATAAATATGTAATAACTTGAAGCAGTAGGCTATGAGCCCCGCAGCGACAAGTCAACACTGTCGGCTTGTGCCAAATATTCGCGAAATTGTTACAAAGTCAGTCATTCTCTCACAAAAAAACAAGCATTGAGCGCAACAACGAGTGGGTGTGACCCAGCCACACACTGGCTTTGAGCTCTTTCCTAAGTGGCTTATTCCTGAGTGGCTGAATGGAATTCTTTCCTGGGTGGCTGGCTTAGGCTCAGAGTGGCTGATTTGAGCTCTTTCCTGAATGACTGATTCCACTGTTTCTTGAGTGTGGCAGGATTGTTCTCTTTCCTTAGTGACTGAGCAACTATTTCTCAGCGCTGACTCTTGTTCCGCAATGAGCGAGCACAACTCACAAGGTGGAAACTTATCCTGGTCGTAAAGGTGAATGCTCCGAGGAGGAGATTCCGTGGATTCTCAAATTTCCTGGTGATATGCGAATGTTGGTGTTTTTTATGTGTGGAGGGGGGGGGGGGTTGGGGGTAGGGACTCGGCCGCTGAGAAGTAAAACCAAACAAGAAAGACAGTGGCAAGTGCGCCATACATCCACCCCCACTGGCTGTGTGTTGCTTGGCCAGACACACACAAGCCTTCCACATGTCTTCGCCCTATTCCTCCCATCTCTGGTCTCTTAATCACGCTCCAACGTTTGTTCCCGGCGCCTCCTCGAGCTAGTGGTTCGAACCCAACATTATATTCTAGTATGTGGTGAGGTATGTGTGTGTGTGTGGGAAGGGGGGGGGGGTTCTACAAGGTGGTCAGCGATGGTCGGGGAGAAACTTGCCGCCACGCTACCAATCTATAATATCCAGACTGTTCTACTTCCCAGCGCTGTGTACGAGATGGGTCACATCGGTGGAATTAAGACGCTTGTTCCCTCATCTAGACTTCTTCCCCCAGACTATATGGCTTGGTCTCCTAAGCATACTAAGTAACATGAGCATTTTATGAAGGTTTGATAACCGTATCAAACTACAGGGAAGGTAATGAGGAATGTATAAAGACTTAGTGAGTGAGATATAGATATGGATACATAGGTAGATAGATAGTCAGGTAGATACATAGATAAATATATTGATAGATATAGGGTAGGTGTGTGTAGTGGGGCTCAAACACATTACACTTTCCCACTCAAAACTACTTACAACCTGACTGGTTTCTCCGGCCAGGCGTACGATCAACATATATATTATATATATATATATATATATATATATATATATATATATATATATATATATATATATATATATATATATATATATATATATATAGCAGGCCAGGTTCTTGTCAAACTGTATTGTATAATGTTTGTTTTGGATGATAAGGGCGTTGAAACTGGGTGGACCAAGTATTAGAGTGGAGTTAATGAGGTTTTTAATGTTTCATATTTGACATAAAATGCAAGGAAATTAAGTATACAATAATTATGTTAATTTCTGGTTACATTTTATGTAATGTGGATAGGCAGGCAGGAAGGTTACTGTGTGTGGATAAGCAGGCAGGAATGTTACTGTGTGTAGATAAGCAGGCAGGAGGGTTACTGTGTGTGGATAAGCAGGCAGGAGGGTTACTGTGTGTGGATAGGTAGGCAGGAGGGTTACTGTGTGTGGATAGGCAGGCAGGAGGGTTACTGTGTGTGGATAGGCAGGCAGGAGGGTTACTGTGTGTGGATAGGCAGGCAGGAGGGTTACTGTGTGTGGATAGGCAGGCAGGAGGGTTACTGTGTGTGGATAAGCAGGCAGGAGGGTTACTGTGTGTGGATAAGCAGGCAGGAGGGTTACTGTGTGTGGATAGGTAGGCAGGAGGGTTACTGTGTGTGGATAGGCAGGCAGGAGGGTTACTGTGTGTGGATAGACAGGCAGGAGGGTTACTGTGTGTGGATAGACAGGCAGGAGGGTTACTGTGTGTGGATAGGCAGGCAGGAGGGTTACTGTGTGTGGATAGGCAGGCAGGAGGGTTACTGTGTGTGGATAAGCAGGCAGGAGGGTTACTGTGTGTGGATAGGCAGGCAGGAGGGTTACTGTGTGTGGATAGGCAGGCAGGAGGGTTACTGTGTGTGGATAAGCGGGCAGGAGGGTTACTGTGTGTGGATAGACAGGCAGGAGGGTTACTGTGTGTGGATAGACAGGCAGGAGGGTTACTGTGTGTGGATAGGCAGGCAGGAGGGTTACTGTGTGTGGATAGACAGGCAGGAGGGTTACTGTGTGTGGATAGACAGGCAGGAGGGTTACTGTGTGTGGATAGGCAGGCAGGAGGGTTACTGTGTGTGGATAGGTAGGCAGGAGGGTTACTGTGTGTGGATAGGCAGGCAGGAGGGTTACTGTGTGTGGATAAGCAGGCAGGAGGGTTACTGTGTGTGGATAGGTAGGCAGGAGGGTTACTGTGTGTGGATAGGCAGGCAGGAGGGTTACTGTGTGTGGATAGGCAGGCAGGAGGGTTACTGTGTGTGGATAGGCAGGCAGGAGGGTTACTGTGTGTGGATAGGCAGGCAGGAGGGTTACTGTGTGTGGATAAGCAGGCAGGAGGGTTACTGTGTGTGGATAAGCAGGCAGGAGGGTTACTGTGTGTGGATAGGTAGGCAGGAGGGTTACTGTGTGTGGATAGGCAGGCAGGAGGGTTACTGTGTGTGGATAGACAGGCAGGAGGGTTACTGTGTGTGGATAGACAGGCAGGAGGGTTACTGTGTGTGGATAGGCAGGCAGGAGGGTTACTGTGTGTGGATAGGCAGGCAGGAGGGTTACTGTGTGTGGATAAGCAGGCAGGAGGGTTACTGTGTGTGGATAGGCAGGCAGGAGGGTTACTGTGTGTGGATAGGCAGGCAGGAGGGTTACTGTGTGTGGATAAGCGGGCAGGAGGGTTACTGTGTGTGGATAGACAGGCAGGAGGGTTACTGTGTGTGGATAGACAGGCAGGAGGGTTACTGTGTGTGGATAGGCAGGCAGGAGGGTTACTGTGTGTGGATAGACAGGCAGGAGGGTTACTGTGTGTGGATAGGCAGGCAGGAGGGTTACTGTGTGTGGATAGGCAGGCAGGAGGGTTACTGTGTGTGGATAAGCTGGTAGGAGGGTTACTGTGTGTGGATAAGCGGGCAGGAGGGTTACTGTGTGTGGATAAGCAGGCAGGAGGGTTACTGTGTGTGGATAAGCGGGCAGGAGGGTTACTGTGTGTGGATAAGCGGGCAGGAGGGTTACTGTGTGGGGATAAGCAGGCAGGAGGGTTACTGTGTGTGGATAGGCAGGCAGGAGGGTTACTGTGTGTGGATAGGCAGGCAGGAGGGTTACTGTGTGTGGATAGGCAGGCAGGAGGGTTACTGTGTGTGGATAAGCGGGCAGGAGGGTTACTGTGTGTGGATAAGCGGGCAGGAGGGTTACTGTGTGTGGATAAGCAGGCAGGAGGGTTACTGTGTGTGGATAAGCAGGCAGGAGGGTTACTGTGTGTGGATAAGCGGGCAGGAGGGTTACTGTGTGTGGATAAGCGGGCAGGAGGGTTACTGTGTGTGGATAAGCAGGCAGGAGGGTTACTGTGTGTGGATAAGCAGGCAGGAGGGTTACTGTGTGTGGATAAGCGGGCAGGAGGGTTACTGTGTGTGGATAAGCGGGCAGGAGGGTTACTGTGTGTGGATAGACAGGCAGGAGGGTTACTGTGTGTGGATAGACAGGCAGGAGGGTTACTGTGTGTGGATAGGCAGGCAGGAGGGTTACTGTGTGTGGATAGACAGGCAGGAGGGTTACTGTGTGTGGATAGGCAGGCAGGAGGGTTACTGTGTGTGGATAGGCAGGCAGGAGGGTTACTGTGTGTGGATAAGCGGGCAGGAGGGTTACTGTGTGTGGATAAGCGGGCAGGAGGGTTACTGTGTGTGGATAAGCAGGCAGGAGGGTTACTGTGTGTGGATAAGCAGGCAGGAGGGTTACTGTGTGTGGATAAGCGGGCAGGAGGGTTACTGTGTGTGGATAAGCAGGCAGGAAGGTTACTGTGTGTGGATAAACGGGCAGGAGGGTTACTGTGTGTGGATAAGCGGGCAGGAGGGTTACTGTGTGTGGATAAGCAGGCAGGAGGGTTACTGTGTGTGGATAAGCGGGCAGGAGGGTTACTGTGTGTGGATAAGCAGGCAGGAGGGTTACTGTGTGTGGATAAGCGGGCAGGAGGGTTACTGTGTGTGGATAAGCGGGCAGGAGGGTTACTGTGTGTGGATAAGCAGGCAGGAGGGTTACTGTGTGTGGATAAGCAGGCAGGAGGGTTACTGTGTGTGGATAAGCGGGCAGGAGGGTTACTGTGTGTGGATAAGCGGGCAGGAAGGTTACTGTGTGTGGATAAGCGGGCAGGAGGGTTACTGTGTGTGGATAAGCAGGCAGGAGGGTTACTGTGTGTGGATAAGCAGGCAGGAGGGTTACTGTGTGTGGATAAGCGGGCAGGAGGGTTACTGTGTGTGGATAAGCGGGCAGGAGGGTTACTGTGTGTTGATAAGCGGGCAGGAGGGTTACTGTGTGTGGATAAGCGGGCAGGAAGGTTACTCAGTAAACAAAACATTGAAGTTCTTACGAGGCAGGATCAGGTATAACATTTGGGGTTTACGGCTCATGCTCGGTGATGATATGGAAAATTGGTTTACTGAGAATTATATAAAATATATATAAATGTAATTATTTCCCCTGTAAATTTATGTAAATATAACCTCCAATTTTTGTAAATCATTTAAAGAAAAATAAGTATAACATCCAGGTGTTTTAAAGATCATGTTCTGTGATAATGAAACACTTGTTCAATGAGAATTATAATGTAGTATTGTAAAACTTATGTATGTATGATTTATATTGTATTTTCTTAAATAAAGATAAAAAAAATCTATCACACTAACTTTGCTTCTCACTAGATGCGCAGCTTTATCTACTAATTAATAATTTGTATTTAATATTAATATGGAGTTATTAGTGATTTTTGGATAGGCCTAGTTTAGTTCCAGCAGCCTAGTGAGCTGTTTCAGTGATAATAGCCTAATTGCCTTTATGCATATTATTTGAGGGGATCATTTTTGTATTAATATTTTATTGATTTATTATCATTATAATAAGTCAACTTGCATATGTTATGTGCAGTATGGTTATATCTCTGGTACGCCAGCCTGGCTAAGATAAGTTTTACTGTGTAATCACATGGTGTACTCACACGGTGTACTGACACGGTGTACTCATACGGTGTATTCATACGGTGTAATTACACGGTGTAATCAGAAAGTGTAATCACACACTGTTATCACTTCATATTATGGCCAAGAGAGGTGATGCATTTTGTGGACCTTTATCATGTTTTTGGTCATTCTTTTAGTTATTATTATTACAGTAATGGTAATGTCTTCTCAAAGACATAATAACATTGTATAATAACCCACACTTTTGTATTTGTAAAATTTATGTAAAGAATTTTCACCAAGTCTCTCTGGCACTCTCAAGGTCTAAGTGATTAGGACGAGACTTACTCCTCAACGACTAATCCGTTGAGATGTAATCTCAACGGATAAAGGTTGTAATCTAATACACGATTAGTCGTTGAGATGTAAGTCTTCGTCCTAATCACTCTGACCTTGACCAAGCACTCAGGAGAGTGCGAGAGACTTAGTGTAAATTCTTTACATAAATTTAACAAATACACGAGTGTGGGGTTTTTAGTCTTTATTATTATTATTATTATTATTATTATTATTATTATTATTATTATTATTATTATTATTATTATTAGTAGTAGTAGTAGTAGTAGTAGTAGTAGTAGTAGTAGTAGTATTGTTGTTGCAGGCAGGAGTAGTAGACAGTAGACAAAAAAGTAGACAAGTAGACTCAGTAGACAAAATATTGAAGTTCTTGCAAGGCAGGATCAAGGATAACATTTGGGGTTTACGGCTCATGGTCGGTGATGATATGGAAAATTAGTTTACTAAGAATTACATAAAATATATATATAAATGTAATAATTTCCCCTGTAAATTAATGTAAATATAATCTCTATAATTGTAAATCATTTAAAGAAAAATAGCTATAACATTTAGGCGGTTTAAAGTTCATGATCTGTGATAATATGAAACACTTGTTTACTGGGAGTTATACTACTGTATATGTAATGTAGTATTATTGCCTTGTAAAATTTATGTATATATGATTTATATTGTATTTTATTAAATAAAGATTTTTTTTTATTAAAATCTTGTTTGTAAAGTGTTTCAATCAGTAAAATATGAGGCTCCTTTTGTATTGAAATTGTTGTGTCTATATATGTTGATATATATATATATATATATATATATATATATATATATATATATATATATATATATATATATATATATATATATATTATATATATATTATATATTATATATATGTATTTATTATTTAAGTAATTACTATTTGTGCCTGCAGAATCGAGCAATTTGTTCTTGGACCCCGCTTTTCTAACCTACTTATTTTTCCCTCTATTATATGTGTCTCTAGTATTTTGCCTATAATGTATATATGTCTTTTTATGTGTGATTTTATATGTACGTGTGTCTGTGTCCGTGGCAGTGTGTGAGAGTGTCTTTATGTGTACGTGTGTATGTGTCCATATTTCAGGTTTAATATGTTCTTGCGTCGACATATGTTGTTGTATGTGATCTTGTGTCAGCACCTGTTGTTGTATGTGATCTTGTGTCAGCATCTGTTGTTGTATGTGATCTTGTGTCAGCACCTGTTGCTGTATGTGATCTTGTCTCAGCACCTGTTGCTGTATGTGATCTTGTGTCAGCACCTGTTGCTGTATGTGATCTTGTGTCAGCATCTGTTGCTGTATGCGATCTTGTGTCAGCACCTGTTGTTGTATGTGATCTTGTGTCAGCATCTGTTGTTGTATGTGATCTTGTGTCAGCATCTGTTGTTGTATGTGATCTTGTGTCAGCATCTGTTGCTGTATGTGATCTTGTGTCAGCATCTGTTGCTGTATGAGATCTTGTGTCAGCATCTGTTGCTGTATGTGATCTTGTGTCAGCATCTGTTGCTGTATGTGATCTTGTGTCATCACCTGTTGTTGTATGTGATCTTGTGTCAGCACCTGTTGCTGTATGTGATCTTGTGTCAGCATCTGTTGCTGTATGTGATCTTGTGTCAGCACCTGTTGATGTATGTGATCTTGTGTCAGCATCTGTTGCTGTATGTGATCTTGTGTCAGCGTCTGTTGCTGTATGTGATCTTGTGTCAGCATCTGTTGTTGTATGTGATCTTGTGTCAGCACCTGTTGTTGTATGTGATCTTGTGTCAGCACCTGTTGCTGTATGTGATCTTGTGTCAGCATCTGTTGTTGTATGTGATCTTGTGTCAGCATCTGTTGTTGTATGTGATCATGTGTCAGCACCTGTTGCTGTATGTGATCTTGTGTCAGCACCTGTTGTTGTATGTGATCTTGTGTCAGCACCTGTTGCTGTATGTGATCTTGTGTCAGCATCTGTTGCTGTATGTGATCTTGTGTCAGCACCTGTTGCTGTATGTGATCTTGTGTCAGCATCTGTTGCTGTATGTGATCTTGTGTCAGCATCTGTTGCTGTATGTGATCTTGTGTCAGCATCTGTTGCTGTATGTGACCTTGTGTCAGCACCTGTTGTTGTATGTGATCTTGTGTCAGCATCTGTTGTTGTATGTGATCTTGTGTCAGCATCTGTTGCTGTATGTGATCTTGTGTCAGCATCTGTTGTTGTATGTGATCTTGTGTCAGCACCTGTTGCTGTATGCGATCTTGTGTCAGCGTCTGTTGCTGTATGTGATCTTGTGTCAGCACCTGTTGCTGTATGTGATCTTGTGTCAGCACCTGTTGCTGTATGTGATCTTGTGTCAGCACCTGTTGTTGTATGTGATCTTGTGTCAGCACCTGTTGCTGTATGTGATCTTGTGTCAGCACCTGTTGCTGTATGTGATCTTGTGTCAGCGTCTGTTGCTGTATGTGATCTTGTGTCAGCACCTGTTGCTGTATGTGATCTTGTGTCAGCATCTGTTGTTGTATGTGATCTTGTGTCAGCACCTGTTGCTGTATGTGATCTTGTGTCACCACCTGTTGTTGTATGTGATCTTGTGTCAGCACCTGTTGCTGTATGTGATCTTCTGTCAGCACCTGTTGCTGTATGTGATCTTGTGTCAGCACCTGTTGTTGTATGTGATCTTGTGTCAGCACCTGTTGCTGTATGTGATCTTGTGTCAGCACCTGTTGTTGTATGTGATCTTGTGTCAGCATCTGTTGCTGTATGTGATCTTGTGTCAGCATCTGTTGCTGTATGTGATCTTGTGTCAGCACCTGTTGCTGTATGTGATCTTGTGTCAGCACCTGTTGCTGTATGTGATCTTGTGTCAGCGTCTGTTGTTGTATGTGATCTTGTGTCAGCACCTGTTGCTGTATGTGATCTTGTGTCAGCATCTGTTGTTGTATGTGATCTTGTGTCAGCACCTGTTGCTGTATGTGATCTTGTGTCAGCACCTGTTGTTGTATGTGATCTTGTGTCAGCACCTGTTGCTGTATGTGATCTTGTGTCAGCATCTGTTGCTGTATGTGATCTTGTGTCAGCATCTGTTGTTGTATGTGATCTTGTGTCAGCACCTGTTGCTGTATGTGATGTTGTGTCAGCACCTGTTGTTGTATGTGATCTTGTGTCAGCACCTGTTGCTGTATGTGATCTTGTGTCAGCATCTGTTGTTGTATGTGATCTTGTGTCAGCATCTGTTGTTGTATGTGATCTTGTGTCAGCACCTGTTGCTGTATGTGATCTTGTGTCAGCACCTGTTGTTGTATGTGATCTTGTGTCAGCACCTGTTGCTGTATGTGATCTTGTGTCAGCATCTGTTGCTGTATGTGATCTTGTGTCAGCACCTGTTGCTGTATGTGATCTTGTGTCAGCATCTGTTGCTGTATGTGATCTTGTGTCAGCATCTGTTGCTGTATGTGATGTTGTGTCAGCATCTGTTGCTGTATGTGACCTTGTGTCAGCATCTGTTGCTGTATGTGATCTTGTGTCAGCACCTGTTGTTGTATGTGATCTTGTGTCAGCATCTGTTGCTGTTTGTGATCTTGTGTCAGCATCTGTTGCTGTATGTGATCTTGTGTCAGCACCTGTTGTTGTATGTGATCTTGTGTCAGCATCTGTTGTTGTATGTGATCTTGTGTCAGCACCTGTTGTTGTATGTGATCTTGTGTCAGCATCTGTTGTTGTATGTGATCTTGTGTCAGCATCTGTTGCTGTATGTGATCTTGTGTCAGCATCTGTTGTTGTATGTGATCTTGTGTCAGCACCTGTTGCTGTATGTGATCTTGTGTCAGCATCTGTTGCTGTATGTGATCTTGTGTCAGCACCTGTTGTTGTATGTGATCTTGTGTCAGCATCTGTTGTTGTATGCGATCTTGTGTCAGCACCTGTTGTTGTATGTGATCTTGTGTCAGCATCTTTTGTTGTATGCGATCTTGTGTCAGCACCTGTTGCTGTGTGTGATCTTGTGTCAGCATCTGTTGCTGTATGTGATCTTGTGTCAGCACCTGTTGCTGTATGTGATCTTGTGTCAGCACCTGTTGCTGTATGCGATCTTGTGTCAGCACCTGTTGCTGTATGCGATCTTGTGTCAGCGTCTGTTGCTGTATGTGATCTTGTGTCAGCACCTGTTGCTGTATGTGATCTTGTGTCAGCACCTGTTGCTGTATGTGATCTTGTGTCAGCACCTGTTGTTGTATGTGATCTTGTGTCAGCACCTGTTGCTGTATGTGATCTTGTGTCAGCACCTGTTGCTGTATGTGATCTTGTGTCAGCGTCTGTTGCTGTATGTGATCTTGTGTCAGCACCTGTTGCTGTATGTGATCTTGTGTCAGCATCTGTTGTTGTATGTGATCTTGTGTCAGCACCTGTTACTGTATGTGATCTTGTGTCAGCACCTGTTGTTGTATGTGATCTTGTGTCAGCACCTGTTGCTGTATGTGATCTTCTGTCAGCACCTGTTGCTGTATGTGATCTTGTGTCAGCACCTGTTGTTGTATGTGATCTTGTGTCAGCACCTGTTGTTGTATGTGATCTTGTGTCAGCACCTGTTGCTGTATGTGATCTTGTGTCAGCATCTGTTGCTGTATGTGATCTTGTGTCAGCACCTGTTGCTGTATGTGATCTTGTGTCAGCACCTGTTGCTGTATGTGATCTTGTGTCAGCGTCTGTTGCTGTATGTGATCTTGTGTCAGCACCTGTTGCTGTATGTGATCTTGTGTCAGCATCTGTTGTTGTATGTGATCTTGTGTCAGCACCTGTTGCTGTATGTGATCTTGTGTCAGCACCTGTTGTTGTATGTGATCTTGTGTCAGCACCTGTTGCTGTATGTGATCTTGTGTCAGCATCTGTTGTTGTATGTGATCTTGTGTCAGCACCTGTTGTTGTATGTGATCTTGTGTCAGCATCTGTTGTTGTATGTGATCTTGTGTCAGCACCTGTTGTTGTATGTGATCTTGTGTCAGCATCTGTTGTTGTACGTGATCTTGTGTCAGCACCTGTTGCTGTGTGTGATCTTGTGTCAGCATCTGTTGCTGTATGTGATCTTGTGTCAGCACCTGTTGCTGTATGTGATCTTGTGTCAGCACCTGTTGCTGTATGTGATCTTGTGTCAGCGTCTGTTGTTGTATGTGATCTTGTGTCAGCACCTGTTGCTGTATGTGATCTTGTGTCAGCACCTGTTGCTGTATGTGATCTTGTGTCAGCGTCTGTTGCTGTATGTGATCTTGTGTCAGCACCTGTTGCTGTATGTGATCTTGTGTCAGCATCTGTTGTTGTATGTGATCTTGTGTCAGCACCTGTTGCTGTATGTGATCTTGTGTCAGCACCTGTTGTTGTATGTGATCTTGTGTCAGCACCTGTTGCTGTATGTGATCTTCTGTCAGCACCTGTTGCTGTATGTGATCTTGTGTCAGCACCTGTTGTTGTATGTGATCTTGTGTCAGCACCTGTTGATGTATGTGATCTTGTGTCAGCACCTGTTGTTGTATGTGATCTTGTGTCAGCATCTGTTGCTGTATGTGATCTTGTGTCAGCATCTGTTGCTGTATGTGATCTTGTGTCAGCACCTGTTGCTGTATGTGATCTTGTGTCAGCACCTGTTGCTGTATGTGATCTTGTGTCAGCGTCTGTTGCTGTATGTGATCTTGTGTCAGCACCTGTTGCTGTATGTGATCTTGTGTCAGCATCTGTTGTTGTATGTGATCTTGTGTCAGCACCTGTTGCTGTATGTGATCTTGTGTCAGCACCTGTTGTTGTATGTGATCTTGTGTCAGCACCTGTTGCTGTATGTGATCTTGTGTCAGCACCTGTTGCTGTATGTGATCTTGTGTCAGCACCTGCTGCTGTATGTGATCTTGTGTCAGCATCTGTTGTTGTATGTGATCTTGTGTCAGCACCTGTTGCTGTATGTGATCTTGTGTCAGCACCTGTTGTTGTATATGATCTTGTGTCAGCACCTGTTGCTGTATGTGATCTTGTGTCAGCACCTGTTGCTGTATGTGATCTTGTGTCAGCACCTGTTGCTGTATGTGATCTTGTGTCAGCACCTGTTGTTGTATGTGATCTTGTGTCAGCATCTGTTGCTGTATGTGATCTTGTGTCAGCATCTGTTGCTGTATGTGATCTTGTGTCAGCACTTGTTGCTGTATGTGATCTTGTGTCAGCACCTGTTGCTGTATGTGATCTTGTGTCAGCTTCTGTTGCTGTATGTGATCTTGTGTCAGCACCTGTTGCTGTATATGATCTTGTGTCAGCACCTGTTGCTGTATGTGATCTTGTGTCAGCACCTGTTGCTGTATGTGATCTTGTGTCAGCATCTGTTGTTGTATGTGATCTTGTGTCAGCACCTGTTGCTGTATGTGATCTTGTGTCAGCACCTGTTGTTGTATGTGATCTTGTGTCAGCACCTGTTGCTGTATGTGATCTTGTGTCAGCATCTGTTGTTGTATGTGATCTTGTGTCAGCACCTGTTGTTGTATGTGATCTTGTGTCAGCATCTGTTGTTGTATGTGATCTTGTGTCAGCACCTGTTGTTGTATGTGATCTTCTGTCAGCACCTGTTGCTGTATGTGATCTTGTGTCAGCACCTGTTGTTGTATGTGATCTTGTGTCAGCACCTGTTGTTGTATGTGATCTTGTGTCAGCATCTGTTGCTGTATGTGATCTTGTGTCAGCATCTGTTGCTGTATGTGATCTTGTGTCAGCACCTGTTGCTGTATGTGATCTTGTGTCAGCACCTGTTGCTGTATGTGATCTTGTGTCAGCATCTGTTGTTGTATGTGATCTTGTGTCAGCACCTGTTGCTGTATGTGATCTTGTGTCAGCATCTGTTGTTGTATGTGATCTTGTGTCAGCACCTGTTGCTGTATGTGATCTTGTGTCAGCACCTGTTGTTGTATGTGATCTTGTGTCAGCACCTGTTGCTGTATGTGATCTTGTGTCAGCATCTGTTGTTGTATGTGATCTTGTGTCAGCACCTGTTGCTGTATGTGATCTTGTGTCAGCATCTGTTGTTGTATGTGATCTTGTGTCAGCACCTGTTGCTGTATGTGATCTTGTGTCAGCACCTGTTGTTGTATGTGATCTTGTGTCAGCATCTGTTGCTGTATGTGATCTTGTGTCAGCATCTGTTGCTGTATGTGATCTTGTGTCAGCACCTGTTGCTGTATGTGATCTTGTGTCAGCACCTGTTGCTGTATGTGATCTTGTGTCAGCATCTGTTGTTGTATGTGATCTTGTGTCAGCACCTGTTGCTGTATGTGATCTTGTGTCAGCATCTGTTGTTGTATGTGATCTTGTGTCAGCACCTGTTGCTGTATGTGATCTTGTGTCAGCGCCTGTTGCTGTATGTGATCTTGTGTCAGCACCTGTTGCTGTATGTGATCTTGTGTCAGCACCTGTTGCTGTATGTGATCTTGTGTCAGCACCTGTTGCTGTATGTGATCTTGTGTCAGCGTCTGTTGCTGTATGTGATCTTGTGTCAGCACCTGTTGCTGTATGTGATCTTGTGTCAGCATCTGTTGCTGTATGTGATCTTGTGTCAGCACCTGTTGCTGTATGTGATCTTGTGTCAGCATCTGTTGTTGTATGTGATCTTGTGTCAGCACTTGTTGCTGTATGTGATCTTGTGTCAGCACCTGTTGTTGTATGTGATCTTGTGTCAGCACCTGTTGCTGTATGTGATCTTCTGTCAGCACCTGTTGCTGTATGTGATCTTGTGTCAGCACCTGTTGTTGTATGTGATCTTGTGTCAGCACCTGTTGCTGTATGTGATCTTGTGTCAGCACCTGTTGTTGTATGTGATCTTGTGTCAGCATCTGTTGCTGTATGTGATCTTGTGTCAGCATCTGTTGCTGTATGTGATCTTGTGTCAGCACCTGTTGCTGTATGTGATCTTGTGTCAGCACCTGTTGCTGTATGTGATCTTGTGTCAGCGTCTGTTGCTGTATGTGATCTTGTGTCAGCACCTGTTGTTGTATGTGATCTTGTGTCAGCATCTGTTGTTGTATGTGATCTTGTGTCAGCACCTGTTGCTGTATGTGATCTTGTGTCAGCACCTGTTGTTGTATGTGATCTTGTGTCAGCACCTGTTGCTGTATGTGATCTTGTGTCAGCATCTGTTGTTGTATGTGATCTTTTGTCAGCATCTGTTGTTGTATGTGATCTTGTGTCAGCACCTGTTGCTGTATGTGATCTTGTGTCAGCACCTGTTGTTGTATGTGATCTTGTGTCAGCACCTGTTGCTGTATGTGATCTTGTGTCAGCATCTGTTGTTGTATGTGATCTTGTGTCAGCATCTGTTGTTGTATGTGATCTTGTGTCAGCACCTGTTGCTGTATGTGATCTTGTGTCAGTGTAACGGGGGGTGGGGGAAATAGCTCTATCTTGTCCATTATTCCACCCCCCAGTTAACTAACGAGGCCGGGGGAAACAGCTCTCTCTTGTCCGTTATCCCGTCCCCAGTTAGCTAACTATTCTAGAGCACCTCCAGAGTTCCTAAGGCAACCTCTCTCGTTCAACACCTTGTAACCTAGGTATTTGACTACCTAGGTGCTAAGACTACAAGGCGCCGTCACTTGATCAGTTACCCGAAACTCCAGAGAGAACTCTAGAATACAGAATCATTGCCACAAACGTATAAGAGAAAACGAAAGGAAAGAAATGAATAGTGAAGTAATTAGTGAGGGTTTGGGGTGAGAGGGAGAGAGGTGGGAGGGGTGAGGAGGGTCATTAGTTGAAAGTGAAAGTTCAGAGAGGGGTGGAGGGAGAGGTGTAGATAGGTAGAAGTAGAAGAGTAGATAGTAGAAGTAGAAGAGTAGATAGTAGAAGACGAAATGCTGCCACCATCCATTCATGATCATTACATACAAGACAAGGAATGGAACTTGCCTGTATCAAAATATTCTCAAAAGATGTTATTACCATGTATCAACTCCAAACATGTACTCATTAAATCATGAAACCAGTAATCACAGAGGCTTTCTCACCTCAACTCAAAACTCTAAGGAACACAGTGAAAGACCATTTAAATAATAAATTCAACAATTATATTTTTCATGATAAGTATCATAACTTAAGCAATTCAATTAAAATGTTCCAGTTTAATATGCAAAGTGAGTCATCATCCAAGAATTCGAGAACCCTACAACTTGACTGCCCCTGATCATCACACAACATATGTAAACACGACCAAGTCACCTTACTGTTCACTCACCGAGGACTGAGTCTAAGTTGAATAGAGAGGGGGGGGGGGGGTCTGTAGCTTGACAGAGACTCCCGCCCTTGCCGGCCGACAGCCTCCCTGCTAGGGACGTCGTCTCTGCTCTCGTCTGCTCTTCTCTTGATGCTGTTCTGTCTGTCAATGCTTCATGCTGGATAGCTCTCCGAGTTTATATTGGGGAACCTAGTAGCTAACTCCGCCCACAAGTAGATAGCCTCCGGCACTACCAAGCCACTCCTTAAACGTCGGCATGTTTGAAGGCTACCAGACTACAATTATAAGCTTAGCGGAAGCAAGGTGAAATTCTCATGATCTGACCTCAGGTCACTTGGGGTCATTAACGCTTTGAGGTGTGAGATCTCAGGCAGACAACTGGCGCCTCTCAGATCCTTGTCTGTGACTCATGTACTCTATGTATGTATTAACCTAAACCAAACACTTTTACAGTGTTACATCTCCCCTTCTCCCCGAAATAAAGTTTTTGCAACACTGCTAAAGCAAGCTAGCTGTGTGCGACAACTTTATTAACGAAAAAAAAAAAAATACATCCTAGCTAAACAAATATACATCATCCTACTCTAAAAAAATGAAATATGTAGACAGACGTCCATTGTCTCTGGCTGGGCGACGTCATTGCTTGGTCTTGTAGATAATCCTGTACCACATTTCTTCAACACAACTGCCTCCGTCGCTTCTCCGTCGTTAACGCACAACAACACTTGGTCAACCCGAAAGCCGTTACTACTTAAACTGCGCACAGGACCGTGGAATTCGGTTGTCCCAGCTGATCTGTAATTGGCCCTACGTCAGTCACCATGAGAGACGTATATTGGGGTTCTTCACAGCTATAGGGACTACAAGTTTCGAGACCTTCATATAGTTGCCAACAGTAGAAATCCCATCCTACTCTTCTTCCTCCCTGTTGCTCCAGCACGCCTCCTTCAGAGAGCTACTTCTGACAGCCACATCAAGTCTGCATGACACAGGAAGAATCACTCAACAGAGCAACATGCTTGTAGGAGGGGCGGCCAGTTAAGGCAAACGATCCTGTCTTGCAATTACGCTCCATGCAATGATGCTGATACCAGCAAGGGACACAGGCATCGTGTCTCACTCAGCTTGTCTTATCTTCTTTTTCTTCTTTCTTCTTTCTTCTCTCTTCCTTCTTCCCTCTTCTTTCTTCTCTCTTCTTTCTTCTCTCTTCCTCCTCCCATGGGTCTTTGACAAGCGACCTGGGGTCCATTGGGGTCCGTCCGTCCTGGGGTCCATCCTGGGTAGACCGATGTTGGTGGTACAGACTGGAGTCGTTGTTGCTCCTCTTCCATCTTTACTGGGTCGTCTGGGGTCGTCTGCAGAACGATCTGGGGTCCACTGGGTAGACCAATGTTGACCGACCGAGAGGGCTGCATCTTGGGGTCCCCTGGGGTGGTGATGGTGGTGGAGCCGTGACCTCCAGGTAGTGGGCTGGTCGTGGTGGTGGTGATTAACGCCCGTGAGTGTGGTACACAGCAGCCGTCTCCCTCTTTTGTATGTGCGTCTCTCCTCTCTTCTGGCTCCCACCTGTGGGTGAACAGAAAGGCGACAATATCGTGCTCCCAAGATATGTTATGTGACCCTGTAGTTTGTATAGGGTTACACAGTCCAGTCATACCGCTCTCCTCCTGGCAACAACTACACTTAAATTTTTAAAATAATCCAATTAACACTGAATGATATTGACTTGGTGGAACATAAGACAGTAACAGAGGAAAGTTAGAGAAGAGAGAATAAGGTCATCACTACCTTTAACTTGTCACAAAAAAAAATCAAAACTAATAGACAAAACACTAGCCTAAACTTAACTGTACCTTTCCTAATCTTAAGTACATAATTAACCATTACTCCCACCCTTAACCTACAGCCACCTACGTGACCCAGAGTGTCTCCCTAGCTTCTCCGCCGGTCAACAACCCCAAACTGTTGCCACCCCTGTGACCAGACTATCTAACGTCGAGCGTCCCCAACGTGAAGTCTACTGACATACTAAGGCTCCCCCTAGCATGCTGTACAATACCAGTACACCTCGGGTTATTGCGTTCAAATGGAGTAAAACAGTCGATCGCAATAATCTGAGCAGACTCGCCACTTAAAACTACTCAAGAACTACACCTGCCACTCCCCACTGACCTGGAGACCAGCGGTGGCTGGGTGTCCCCGTGGGACATGCGAGGTCACCTGTCACACTCAGGTAAGCTCCACTACCCACCAACCGCTAAGTTCCAAAATCACCAAATCTTACAACTAACATAAATCACTACACACGCAAGTTCTGGTGAACATTCCCTGAACACCACAAAACTCACAAAATCACTAAACCACAACACCAGAGAATCACTATCTCCTAGCCTGAAAAAAACTCGCTAAATCGCGAAAGTAAAACACCTGTCAAGATCTCCCTGATAGCGCCTGAGCGGCAAAAAGACACGTGGGACTGAACAATGTTAAAAGAACACCAACTACCTACAACATTGTTCAACACCGCTGCCAACATTGTAACGGGGGGTGGGGGAAATAGCTCTATCTTGTCCATTATTCCACCCCCCAGTTAACTAACGAGGCCGGGGGAAACAGCTCTCTCTTGTCCGTTATCCCGTCCCCAGTTAGCTAACTATTCTAGAGCACCTCCAGAGTTCCTAAGGCAACCTCTCTCGTTCAACACCTTGTAACCTAGGTATTTGACTACCTAGGTGCTAAGACTACAAGGCGCCGTCACTTGATCAGTTACCCGAAACTCCAGAGAGAACTCTAGAATACAGAATCATTGCCACAAACGTATAAGAGAAAACGAAAGGAAAGAAATGAATAGTGAAGTAATTAGTGAGGGTTTGGGGTGAGAGGGAGAGAGGTGGGAGGGGTGAGGAGGGTCATTAGTTGAAAGTGAAAGTTCAGAGAGGGGTGGAGGGAGAGGTGTAGATAGGTAGAAGTAGAAGAGTAGATAGTAGAAGTAGAAGAGTAGATAGTAGAAGACGAAATGCTGCCACCATCCATTCATGATCATTACATACAAGACAAGGAATGGAACTTGCCTGTATCAAAATATTCTCAAAAGATGTTATTACCATGTATCAACTCCAAACATGTACTCATTAAATCATGAAACCAGTAATCACAGAGGCTTTCTCACCTCAACTCAAAACTCTAAGGAACACAGTGAAAGACCATTTAAATAATAAATTCAACAATTATATTTTTCATGATAAGTATCATAACTTAAGCAATTCAATTAAAATGTTCCAGTTTAATATGCAAAGTGAGTCATCATCCAAGAATTCGAGAACCCTACAACTTGACTGCCCCTGATCATCACACAACATATGTAAACACGACCAAGTCACCTTACTGTTCACTCACCGAGGACTGAGTCTAAGTTGAATAGAGAGGGGGGGGGGGGGGTCTGTAGCTTGACAGAGACTCCCGCCCTTGCCGGCCGACAGCCTCCCTGCTAGGGACGTCGTCTCTGCTCTCGTCTGCTCTTCTCTTGATGCTGTTCTGTCTGTCAATGCTTCATGCTGGATAGCTCTCCGAGTTTATATTGGGGAACCTAGTAGCTAACTCCGCCCACAAGTAGATAGCCTCCGGTACTACCAAGCCACTCCTTAAACGTCGGCATGTTTGAAGGCTACCAGACTACAATTATAAGCTTAGCGGAAGCAAGGTGAAATTCTCATGATCTGACCTCAGGTCACTTGGGGTCATTAACGCTTTGAGGTGTGAGATCTCAGGCAGACAACTGGCGCCTCTCAGATCCTTGTCTGTGACTCATGTACTCTATGTATGTATTAACCTAAACCAAACACTTTTACAGTGTTACATCAGCACCTGTTGTTGTATGTGATCTTGTGTCAGCACCTGTTGCTGTATGTGATCTTGTGTCAGCATCTGTTGCTGTATGTGATCTTGTGTCAGCACCTGTTGCTGTATGTGATCTTGTGTCAGCATCTGTTGCTGTATGTGATCTTGTGTCAGCATCTGTTGCTGTATGTGATCTTGTGTCAGCATCTGTTGCTGTATGTGACCTTGTGTCAGCATCTGTTGCTGTATGTGATCTTGTGTCAGCACCTGTTGTTGTTTGTGATCTTGTGTCAGCATCTGTTGCTGTATGTGATCTTGTGTCAGCATCTGTTGCTGTATGTGATCTTGTGTCAGCACCTGTTGTTGTATGTGATCTTGTGTCAGCATCTGTTGTTGTATGTGATCTTGTGTCAGCACCTGTTGTTGTATGTGATCTTGTGTCAGCATCTGTTGTTGTATGTGATCTTGTGTCAGCATCTGTTGCTGTATGTGATCTTGTGTCAGCATCTGTTGTTGTATGTGATCTTGTGTCAGCACCTGTTGCTGTATGTGATCTTGTGTCAGCATCTGTTGCGGTATGTGATCTTGTGTCAGCATCTGTTGCTGTATGTGATCTTGTGTCAGCATCTGTTGCTGTATGTGATCTTGTGTCAGCACCTGTTGTTGTATGTGATCTTGTGTCAGCATCTGTTGTTGTATGCGATCTTGTGTCAGCACCTGTTGTTGTATGTGATCTTGTGTCAGCATCTGTTGTTGTATGTGATCTTGTGTCAGCACCTGTTGCTGTGTGTGATCTTGTGTCAGCATCTGTTGCTGTATGTGATCTTGTGTCAGCACCTGTTGCTGTATGTGATCTTGTGTCAGCACCTGTTGCTGTATGCGATCTTGTGTCAGCGTCTGTTGCTGTATGTGATCTTGTGTCAGCACCTGTTGCTGTATGTGATCTTGTGTCAGCACCTGTTGCTGTATGTGATCTTGTGTCAGCACCTGTTGTTGTATGTGATTTTGTGTCAGCACCTGTTGCTGTATGTAATCTTGTGTCAGCACCTGTTGCTGTATGTGATCTTGTGTCAGCGTCTGTTGCTGTATGTGATCTTGTGTCAGCACCTGTTGCTGTATGTGATCTTGTGTCAGCATCTGTTGTTGTATGTGATCTTGTGTCATCACCTGTTACTGTATGTGATCTTGCGTCAGCACCTGTTGTTGTATGTGATCTTGTGTCAGCACCTGTTGCTGTATGTGATCTTCTGTCAGCACTTGTTGCTGTATGTGATCTTGTGTCAGCACCTGTTGTTGTATGTGATCTTGTGTCAGCACCTGTTGCTGTATGTGATCTTGTGTCAGCACCTGTTGTTGTATGTGATCTTGTGTCAGCATCTGTTGCTGTATGTGATCTTGTGTCAGCATCTGTTGCTGTATGTGATCTTGTGTCAGCACCTGTTGCTGAATGTGATCTTGTGTCAGCACCTGTTGCTGTATGTGATCTTGTGTCAGTGTCTGTTGCTGTATGTGATCTTGTGTCAGCACCTGTTGCTGTATGTGATCTTGTGTCAGCATCTGTTGTTGTATGTGATCTTGTGTCAGCACCTGTTGCTGTATGTGATCTTGTGTCAGCACCTGTTGTTGTATGTGATCTTGTGTCAGCACCTGTTGCTGTATGTGATCTTGTGTCAGCATCTGTTGTTGTATGTGATCTTGTGTCAGCACCTGTTGTTGTATGTTATCTTGTGTCAGCATCTGTTGTTGTATGTAATCTTGTGTCAGCACCTGTTGTTGTATGTGATCTTGTGTCAGCATCTGTTGTTGTATGTGATCTTGTGTCAGCACCTGTTGCTGTGTGTGATCTTGTGTCAGCATCTGTTGCTGTATGTGATCTTGTGTCAGCACCTGTTGCTGTATGTGATCTTGTGTCAGCACCTCTTGCTGTATGTGATCTTGTGTCAGCACCTGTTGTTGTATGTGATCTTGTGTCAGCACCTGTTGCTGTATGTGATCTTCTGTCAGCACCTGTTGCTGTATGTGATCTTGTGTCAGCACCTGTTGTTGTATGTGATCTTGTGTCAGCACCTGTTGCTGTATGTGATCTTGTGTCAGCACCTGTTGTTGTATGTGATCTTGTGTCAGCATCTGTTGCTGTATGTGATCTTGTGTCAGCATCTGTTGCTGTATGTGATCTTGTGTCAGCACCTGTTGCTGTATGTGATCTTGTGTCAGCACCTGTTGCTGTATGTGATCTTGTGTCAGCGTCTGTTGCTGTATGTGATCTTGTGTCAGCACCTGTTGCTGTATGTGATCTTGTGTCAGCATCTGTTGTTGTATGTGATCTTGTGTCAGCACCTGTTGCTGTATGTGATCTTGTGTCAGCACATGTTGTTGTATGTGATCTTGTGTCAGCACCTGTTGCTGTATGTGATCTTGTGTCAGCACCTGTTGCTGTATGTGATCTTGTGTCAGCACCTGCTGCTGTATGCGATCTTGTGTCAGCATCTGTTGTTGTATGTGATCTTGTGTCAGCACCTGTTGCTGTATGTGATCTTGTGTCAGCACCTGTTGTTGTATGTGATCTTGTGTCAGCACCTGTTGCTGTATGTGATCTTGTGTCAGCACCTGTTGCTGTATGTGATCTTGTGTCAGCACCTGTTGCTGTATGTGATCTTGTGTCAGCACCTGTTGCTGTATGTGATCTAGTGTCAGCATCTGTTGTTGTATGTGATCTTGTGTCAGCACCTGTTGCTGTATGTGATCTAGTGTCAGCATCTGTTGTTGTATGTGATCTTGTGTCAGCACCTGTTGCTGTATGTGATCTTGTGTCAGCCCCTGTTGCTGTATGTGATCTTGTGTCAGCACCTGTTGCTGTATGTGATCTTGTATCAGCACCTGTTGCTGTATGTGATCTTGTGTCAGCACCTGTTGCTGTATGTGATCTTGTGTCAGCACCTGTTGTTGTATGTGATCTTGTGTCAGCGCCTGTTGCTGTATGTGATCTTGTGTCAGCGCCTGTTGCTGTATGTGATCTTGTGTCAGCACCTGTTGCTGTATGTGATCTTGTGTCAGCACCTGTTGCTGTATGTGATCTTGTGTCAGCACCTGTTGCTGTATGTGATCTTGTGTCAGCACCTGTTGCTGTATGTGATCTTGTGTCAGCACCTGTTGCTGTATGTGATCTTGTGTCAGCCCCTGTTGTTGTATGTGATCTTGTGTCAGCATCTGTTGCTGTATGTGATCTTGTCTCAGCACCTGTTGCTGTATGTGATCTTGTGTCAGCATCTGTTGCTGTATGTGATCTTGTGTCAGCATCTGTTGTTGTATGTGATCTTGTCTCAGCACCTGTTGCTGTATGTGATTTTGTCTCAGCATCTGTTGCTGTATGTGATCTTGTGTCAGCACCTGTTGTTGTATGTGATCTTGTGTCAGCATCTGTTGTTGTATGTGATCTTGTGTCAGCACCTGTTGCTGTATGTGATCTTGTGTCAGCACCTGTTGTTGTATGTGATCTTGTGTCAGCACCTGTTGCTGTATGTGATCTTGTGTCAGCACCTGTTGCTGTATGTGATCTTGTGTCAGCATCTGTTGCTGTATGTGATCTTGTGTCAGCATCTGTTGCTGTATGTGATCTTGTGTCAGCATCTGTTGCTGTATGTGATCTTGTCTCAGCACCTGTTGCTGTATGTGATCTTGTCTCAGCATCTGTTGCTGTATGTGATCTTGTGTCAGCATCTGTTGTTGTATGTGATCTTGTGTCAGCACCTGTTGCTGAATGTGATCTTGTGTCAGCATCTGTTGCTGTATGTGATCTTGTGTCAGCACCTGTTGCTGTATGTGATCTTGTGTCAGCATCTGTTGCTGTATGTGATCTTGTGTCAGCATCTGTTGCTGTATGTGATCTTGTGTCAGCATCTGTTGTTGTATGTGATCTTGTGTCAGCACCTGTTGCTGAATGTGATCTTGTGTCAGCACCTGTTGCTGTATGTGATCTTGTGTCAGCATCTGTTGCTGTATGTGATCTTGTGTCAGCATCTGTTGCTGTATGTGATCTTGTGTCAGCATCTGTTGTTGTATGTGATCTTGTGTCAGCATCTGTTGTAAGTGATCTTGTGTCAGCACCTGTTGCTGTATGTGATCTTGTGTCAGCATCTGTTGCTGTATGTGATCTTGTGTCAGCACCTGTTGCTGTATGTGATCTTGTGTCAGCATCTGTTGCTGTATGTGATCTTGTGTCAGCATCTGTTGCTGTATGTGATCTTGTCTCAGCACCTGTTGCTGTATGTGATCTTGTGTCAGCATCTGTTGCTGTATGTGATCTTGTGTCAGCACCTGTTGTTGTATGTGATCTTGTGTCAGCATCTGTTGCTGTATGTGATCTTGTGTCAGCACCTGTTGCTGTATGTGATCTTGTGTCAGCACCTGTTGTTGTATGTGATCTTGTGTCAGCACCTGTTGCTGTATGTGATCTTGTGTCAGCACCTGTTGTTGTATGTGATCTTGTGTCAGCACCTGTTGCTGTATGTGATCTTGTGTCAGCACCTGTTGCTGTATGTGATCTTGTGTCAGCATCTGTTGCTGTATGTGATCTTGTGTCAGCATCTGTTGCTGTATGTGATCTTGTGTCAGCATCTGTTGCTGTATGTGATCTTGTGTCAGCATCTGTTGCTGTATGTGATCTTGTCTCAGCACCTGTTGCTGTATGTGATCTTGTCTCAGCATCTGTTGCTGTATGTGATCTTGTGTCAGCATCTGTTGTTGTATGTGATCTTGTGTCAGCACCTGTTGCTGAATGTGATCTTGTGTCAGCATCTGTTGCTGTATGTGATCTTGTGTCAGCACCTGTTGCTGTATGTGATCTTGTGTCAGCATCTGTTGCTGTATGTGATCTTGTGTCAGCATCTGTTGCTGTATGTGATCTTGTGTCAGCATCTGTTGTTGTATGTGATCTTGTGTCAGCACCTGTTGCTGAATGTGATCTTGTGTCAGCACCTGTTGCTGTATGTGATCTTGTGTCAGCATCTGTTGCTGTATGTGATCTTGTGTCAGCATCTGTTGCTGTATGTGATCTTGTGTCAGCATCTGTTGTTGTATGTGATCTTGTGTCAGCATCTGTTGTAAGTGATCTTGTGTCAGCACCTGTTGCTGTATGTGATCTTGTGTCAGCATCTGTTGCTGTATGTGATCTTGTGTCAGCACCTGTTGCTGTATGTGATCTTGTGTCAGCATCTGTTGCTGTATGTGATCTTGTGTCAGCATCTGTTGCTGTATGTGATCTTGTCTCAGCACCTGTTGCTGTATGTGATCTTGTGTCAGCATCTGTTGCTGTATGTGATCTTGTGTCAGCACCTGTTGTTGTATGTGATCTTGTGTCAGCATCTGTTGCTGTATGTGATCTTGTGTCAGCACCTGTTGCTGTATGTGATCTTGTGTCAGCACCTGTTGTTGTATGTGATCTTGTGTCAGCACCTGTTGCTGTATGTGATCTTGTGTCAGCACCTGTTGTTGTATGTGATCTTGTGTCAGCACCTGTTGCTGTATGTGATCTTGTGTCAGCACCTGTTGCTGTATGTGATCTTGTGTCAGCATCTGTTGCTGTATGTGATCTTGTGTCAGCATCTGTTGCTGTATGTGATCTTGTGTCAGCATCTGTTGCTGTATGTGATCTTGTGTCAGCATCTGTTGCTGTATGTGATTTTGTCTCAGCACCTGTTGCTGTATGTGATCTTGTGTCAGCATCTGTTGTTGTATTTGATCTTGTGTCAGCACCTGTTGCTGTATGTGATCTTGTGTCAGCATCTGTTGCTGTATGTGATCTTGTGTCAGCATCTGTTGCTGTATGTGATCTTGTCTCAGCACCTGTTGCTGTATGTGATCTTGTCTCAGCATCTGTTGCTGTATGTGATCTTGTCTCAGCACCTGTAGCTGTATGTGATCTTGTGTCAGCATCTGTTGTTGTATGTGATCTTGTGTCAGCACCTGTTGCTGTATGTGATCTTGTGTCAACATCTGTTGCTGTATGTGATCTTGTGTCAACATCTGTTGCTGTATGTGATCTTGTGTCAGCATCTGTTGCTGTATGTGATCTTGTGTCAGCATCTGTTGCTGTATGTGATCTTGTGTCAGCATCTGTTGCTGTATGTGATCTTGTCTCAGCACCTGTTGCTGTATGTGATCTTGTGTCAGCATCTGTTGCTGTATGTGATCTTGTGTCAGCACCTGTTGCTGTATGTGATCTTGTGTCAGCATCTGTTGTTGTATGTGATCTTGTGCCAGCATCTGTTGCTGTATGTGATCTTGTGTCAGCACCTGTTGCTGTATGTGATCTTGTGTCAGCACCTGTTGTTGTATGTGATCTTGTGTCAGCACCTGTTGCTGTATGTGATCTTGTGTCAGCACCTGTTGCTGTATGTGATCTTGTGTCAGCACCTGCTGCTGTATGCGATCTTGTGTCAGCATCTGTTGTTGTATGTGATCTTGTGTCAGCACCTGTTGCTGTATGTGATCTTGTGTCAGCACCTGTTGTTGTATGTGATCTTGTGTCAGCACCTGTTGCTGAATGTGATCTTGTGTCAGCACCTGTTGCTGTATGTGATCTTGTGTCAGCACCTGTTGCTGTATTTGATCTTGTGTCAGCACCTGTTGCTGTATGTGATCTAGTGTCAGCATCTGTTGTTGTATGTGATATTGTGTCAGCACCTGTTGCTGTATGTGATCTTGTGTCAGCCCCTGTTGCTGTATGTGATCTTGTGTCAGCACCTGTTGCTGTATGTGATCTTGTGTCAGCACCTGTTGCTGTATGTGATCTTGTGTCAGCACCTGTTGCTGTATGTGATCTTGTGTCAGCACCTGTTGTTGTATGTGATCTTGTGTCAGCACCTGTTGCTGTATGTGATCTTGTGTCAGCATCTGTTGCTGTATGTGATCTTGTCTCAGCACCTGTTGCTGTATGTGATCTTGTGACAGCATCTGTTGCTGTATGTGATCTTGTGTCAGCACCTGTTGCTGTATGTGATCTTGTGTCAGCATCTGTTGTTGTATGTGATCTTGTGCCAGCATCTGTTGCTGTATGTGATCTTGTGTCAGCACCTGTTGCTGTATGTGATCTTGTGTCAGCACCTGTTGTTGTATGTGATCTTGTGTCAGCACCTGTTGCTGTATGTGATCTTGTGTCAGCACCTGTTGCTGTATGTGATCTTGTGTCAGCACCTGCTGCTGTATGCGATCTTGTGTCAGCATCTGTTGTTGTATGTGATCTTGTGTCAGCACCTGTTGCTGTATGTGATCTTGTGTCAGCACCTGTTGTTGTATGTGATCTTGTGTCAGCACCTGTTGCTGTATGTGATCTTGTGTCAGCACCTGTTGCTGTATGTGATCTTGTGTCAGCACCTGTTGCTGTATTTGATCTTGTGTCAGCACCTGTTGCTGTATGTGATCTAGTGTCAGCATCTGTTGTTGTATGTGATATTGTGTCAGCACCTGTTGCTGTATGTGATCTTGTGTCAGCCCCTGTTGCTGTATGTGATCTTGTGTCAGCACCTGTTGCTGTATGTGATCTTGTGTCAGCACCTGTTGCTGTATGTGATCTTCTGTCAGCACCTGTTGCTGTATGTGATCTTGTGTCAGCACCTGTTGCTGTATGTGATCTTGTGTCAGCATCTGTTGCTGTATGTGATCTTGTGTCAGCACCTGTTGCTGTATGTGATCTTGTGTCAGCATCTGTTGTTGTATGTGATCTTGTGTCAGCATCTGTTGTTGTATGTGATCTTGTGTCAGCATCTGTTGCTGTATGTGATCTTGTGTCAGCATCTGTTGCTGTATGTGATCTTGTGTCAGCATCTGTTGCGGTATGTGATCTTGTGTCAGCATCTGTTGCTGTATGTGATCTTGTGTCAGCATCTGTTGCTGTATGTGATCTTGTGTCAGCATCTGTTGCTGTATGTGATCTTGTCTCAGCACCTGTTGCTGTATGTGATCTTGTGTCAGCATCTGTTGTTGTATGTGATCTTGTGTCAGCACCTGTTGCTGTATGTGATCTTGTGTCAGCATCTGTTGCTGTATGTGATCTTGTGTCAGCATCTGTTGCTGTATGTGATCTTGTGTCAGCATCTGTTGCTGTATGTGATCTTGTGTCAGCATCTGTTGCTGTATGTGATCTTGTCTCAGCACCTGTTGCTGTATGTGATCTTGTGTCAGCACCTGTTGCTGTATGTGATCTTGTGTCAGCATCTGTTGTTGTATGTGATCTTGTGTCAGCATCTGTTGTTGTATGTGATCTTGTGTCAGCATCTGTTGCTGTATGTGATCTTGTGTCAGCATCTGTTGCTGTATGTGATCTTGTGTCAGCATCTGTTGCGGTATGTGATCTTGTGTCAGCATCTGTTGCTGTATGTGATCTTGTGTCAGCATCTGTTGCTGTATGTGATCTTGTGTCAGCATCTGTTGCTGTATGTGATCTTGTGTCAGCATCTGTTGCTGTATGTGATCTTGTGTCAGCATCTGTTGCTGTATGTGATCTTGTGTCAGCATCTGTTGCTGTATGTGATCTTGTGTCAGCATCTGTTGCGGTATGTGATCTTGTGTCAGCATCTGTTGCTGTATGTGATCTTGTGTCAGCATCTGTTGCTGTATGTGATCTTGTGTCAGCATCTGTTGCTGTATTTGATCTTGTGTCAGCATCTGTTGTTGTATGTGATCTTGTGTCAGCACCTGTTGCTGTATGTGATCTTGTGTCAGCATCTGTTGTTGTATGTGATCTTGTGTCAGCATCTGTTGCTGTATGTGATCTTGTGTCAGCACCTGTCGCGACCACTTGGATCCATCAGCCGATCCACCAACAGAACCAAAATATTGGGCAAAACCTACGCTAGGTCTACCTGTATAGCAAAACCTACGCTAGGTCTAACAGTATAGCAAAACCTACGCTAGGTCTAACAGTATAGCAAAACCTACACTAGGCCTAACAGTATAGCAAAACCTACGCTAGGTCTAACAGTATAGCAAAACCTACGCTAGGTCTAACAGTATAGCAAAACCTACGCTAGGTCTAACAGTATAGCAAAACCTACGCTAGGTCTAACAGTATAGCAAAACCTACGCTAGGTCTAACAGTATAGCAAAACCTACGCTAGGTCTAACAGTATAGCAAAACCTACGCTAGGTCTACCTGTATAGCAAAACCTACGCTAGGTCTAACTGTATAGCAAAACCTACGCTAGGTCTAACAGTATAGCAAAACCTACGCTAGGTCTAACTGTATAGCAAAACCTACGCTAGGTCTAACAGTATAGCAAAACCTATGCTAGGTCTAACAGTATAGCAAAACCTACGCTAGGTCTAACAGTATAGCAAAACCTACGCTAGGTCTAACAGTATAGCAAAACCTACGCTAGGTCTAACTGTATAGCAAAACCTACGCTAGGTCTAACTGTATAGCAAAACCTACGCTAGGTCTAACTGTATAGCAAAACCTACGCTAGGTCTAACTGTATAGCAAAACCTACGCTAGGTCTAACTGTATAGCAAAACCTACGCTAGGTCTAACTGTATAGCAAAACCTACGCTAGGTCTAACTGTATAGCAAATCCTACGCTAGGTCTAACAGTATAGCAAAACCTACGCTAGGTCTAACAGTATAGCAAAACCTACGCTAGGTCTAACAGTATAGCAAAACCTACGCTAGGTCTACCTGTATAGCAAAACCTACGCTAGGTCTAACAGTATAGCAAAACCTACGCTAGGTCTAACAGTATAGCAAAACCTACGCTAGGTATAACAGTATAGCAAAACCTACGCTAGGTCTAACAGTATAGCAAAACCTACGCTAGGTCTACCTGTATAGCAAAACCTACGCAAGGTCTAACAGTATAGCAAAACCTACGCTAGGTCTAACAGTATAGCAAAACCTACGCTAGGTCTAACTGTATAGCAAAACCTACGCTAGGTCTAACAGTATAGCAAAACCTACGCTAGGTCTAACAGTATAGCAAAACCTACGCTAGGTCTAACAGTATAGCAAAACCTACGCTAGGTCTAACAGTATAGCAAAACCTTCGCTAGGTCTAACAGTATAGCAAAACCTACGCTAGGTCTAACTGTATAGCAAAACCTACGCTAGGTCTAACTGTATAGCAAAACCTACGCTAGGTCTAACTGTATAGCAAAACCTACGCTAGGTCTAACTGTATAGAAAAAACCTACGCTAGGTCTAACTGTATAGCAAAACCTACGCTAGGTCTAACTGTATAGCAAATCCTACGCTAGGTCTAACAGTACAGCAAAATCTACGCTAGGTCTAACAGTATAGCAAAACCTACGCTAGGTCTAACAGTATAGCAAAACCTACGCTAGGTCTAACAGTATAGCAAAACCTACGCTAGGTCTAACTGTATAGCAAAACCTACGCTAGGTCTACCTGTATAGCAAAACCTACGCTAGGTCTAAATGTATAGCAAAACCTACGCTAGGTCTACCTGTATAGCAAAACCTACGCTAGGTCTAACTGTATAGCAAAACCTACGCTAGGTCTAACAGTATAGCAAAATCTACGCTAGGTCTACCTGTATAGCAAAACCTACGCTAGGTCTAACTGTATAGCAAAACCTACGCTAGGTCTAACAGTATAGCAAAACCTACGCTAGGTCTAACTGTATAGCAAAACCTACGCTAGGTCTAACTGTATAGCAAAAACCTACGCTAGGTCTACCTGTATAGCAAAACCTACGCTAGGTCTAACTGTATAGCAAAACCTACGCTAGGTCTAACTGTATAGCAAAACCTACGCTAGGTCTAACTGTATAGCAAAACCTACGCTAGGTCTAACATGTATAGCAAAACCTACGCTAGGTCTAACAGTATAGCAAAACCTACG
The DNA here is from genome assembly GCF_040958095.1 of Procambarus clarkii. NCBI lineage: Eukaryota > Metazoa > Arthropoda > Malacostraca > Decapoda > Cambaridae > Procambarus > Procambarus clarkii. The sequence goes on from NC_091193.1 coordinate 34,604,936, forward strand.
CTAGGTCTAACTGTATAGCAAAACCTACGCTAGGTCTAACTGTATAGCAAAACCTACGCTAGGTCTAACTGTATAGCAAAACCTACGCTAGGTCTAACCTGTATAGCAAAACCTACGCTAGGTCTAACTGTATAGCAAAACCTACGCTAGGTCTAACTGTATAGCAAAACCTACGCTAGGTCTAACAGTATAGCAAAACCTACGCTAGGTCTAACTAGTATAGCAAAACCTACGCTAGGTCTAACATGTATAGCAAAACCTACGCTAGGTCTAACTGTATAGCAAAACCTACGCTAGGTCTAACCTGTATAGCAAAACCTACGCTAGGTCTACCTGTATAGCAAAACCTACGCTAGGTCTAACTGTATAGCAAAACCTACGCTAGGTCTAACTGTATAGCAAAACCTACGCTAGGTCTAACTGTATAGCAAAACCTACGCTAGGTCTAACTGTATAGCAAAACCTACGCTAGGTCTAACTGTATAGCAAAACCTACGCTAGGTCTAACAGTATAGCAAAACCTACGCTAGGTCAACCTGTATAGCAAAACCTACGCTAGGTCTAACTGTATAGCAAAACCTACGCTAGGTCTAACTGTATAGCAAAACCTACGCTAGGTCTAACTGTATAGCAAAACCTACGCTAGGTCTAACTAGTATAGCAAACCTACGCTAGGTCTAACTGTATAGCAAAACCTACGCTAGGTCTAACTGTATAGCAAAACCTACGCTAGGTCTAACAGTATAGCAAAACCTACGCTAGGTCTAACTGTATAGCAAAACCTACGCTAGGTCTAACTGTATAGCAAAACCTACGCTAGGTCTAACTGTATAGCAAAACCTACGCTAGGTCTAACTGTATAGCAAAACCTACGCTAGGTCTAACTGTATAGCAAAACCTACGCTAGGTCTAACATGTATAGCAAAACCTACGCTAGGTCTAACTGTATAGCAAAACCTACGCTAGGTCTAACTGTATAGCAAAACCTACGCTAGGTCTAACTGTATAGCAAAACCTACGCTAGGTCTAACTGTATAGCAAAACCTACGCTAGGTCTAACTGTATAGCAAAACCTACGCTAGGTCTAACTGTATAGCAAAACCTACGCTAGGTCTAACTGTATAGCAAAACCTACGCTAGGTCTAACAGTATAGCAAAACCTACGCTAGGTCTAACTGTATAGCAAAACCTACGCTAGGTCTAACCTGTATAGCAAAACCTACGCTAGGTCTAACTAGTATAGCAAAACCTACGCTAGGTCTAACTGTATAGCAAAACCTACGCTAGGTCTAACATGTATAGCAAAACCTACGCTAGGTCTACCTGTATAGCAAAACCTACGCTAGGTCTAACTGTATAGCAAAACCTACGCTAGGTCTAACATGTATAGCAAAACCTACGCTAGGTCTAACTGTATAGCAAAACCTACGCTAGGTCTAACTGTATAGCAAAACCTACGCTAGGTCTAACTGTATAGCAAAACCTACGCTAGGTCTAACTGTATAGCAAAACCTACGCTAGGTCTAACTGTATAGCAAAACCTACGCTAGGTCTAACTGTATAGCAAAACCTACGCTAGGTCTAACTGTATAGCAAAACCTACGCTAGGTCTAACTGTATAGCAAAACCTACGCTAGGTCTAACTGTATAGCAAAACCTACGCTAGGTCTAACTGTATAGCAAAACCTACGCTAGGTCTAACCTGTATAGCAAAACCTACGCTAGGTCTAACTGTATAGCAAAACCTACGCTAGGTCTAACTGTATAGCAAAACCTACGCTAGGTCTAACTGTATAGCAAAACCTACGCTAGGTCTAACTGTATAGCAAAACCTACGCTAGGTCTAACTGTATAGCAAAACCTACGCTAGGTCTAACTGTATAGCAAAACCTACGCTAGGTCTAACATGTATAGCAAAACCTACGCTAGGTCTAACTGTATAGCAAAACCTACGCTAGGTCTAACTGTATAGCAAAACCTACGCTAGGTCTAACTGTATAGCAAAACCTACGCTAGGTCTAACTGTATAGCAAAACCTACGCTAGGTCTAACTGTATAGCAAAACCTACGCTAGGTCTAACTGTATAGCAAAACCTACGCTAGGTCTAACTGTATAGCAAAACCTACGCTAGGTCTAACATGTATAGCAAAACCTACGCTAGGTCTAACTGTATAGCAAAACCTACGCTAGGTCTAACTGTATAGCAAAACCTACGCTAGGTCTAACTGTATAGCAAAACCTACGCTAGGTCTAACTGTATAGCAAAACCTACGCTAGGTCTAACTGTATAGCAAAACCTACGCTAGGTCTAACAGTATAGCAAAACCTACGCTAGGTCTAACTGTATAGCAAAACCTACGCTAGGTCTAACTGTATAGCAAAACCTACGCTAGGTCTAACAGTATAGCAAAACCTACGCTAGGTCTAACAGTATAGCAAAACCTACGCTAGGTCTAACAGTATAGCAAAACCTACGCTAGGTCTAACTGTATAGCAAAACCTACGCTAGGTCTACCTGTATAGCAAAACCTACGCTAGGTCTAACTGTATAGCAAAACCTACGCTAGGTCTAACTGTATAGCAAAACCTACGCTAGGTCTAACTGTATAGCAAAACCTACGCTAGGTCTAACAGTATAGCAAAACCTACGCTAGGTCTAACTGTATAGCAAAACCTACGCTAGGTCTAACTGTATAGCAAAACCTACGCTAGGTCTAACTGTATAGCAAAACCTACGCTAGGTCTACCTGTATAGCAAAACCTACGCTAGGTCTAACATGTATAGCAAAACCTACGCTAGGTCTAACCTGTATAGCAAACCTACGCTAGGTCTAACTGTATAGCAAAACCTACGCTAGGTCTAACATGTATAGCAAAACCTACGCTAGGTCTAACTGTATAGCAAAACCTACGCTAGGTCTAACTGTATAGCAAAACCTACGCTAGGTCTAACTGTATAGCAAAACCTACGCTAGGTCTAACTGTATAGCAAAACCTACGCTAGGTCTAACATGTATAGCAAAACCTACGCCTAGGTCTAACTGTATAGCAAAACCTACGCTAGGTCTAACTGTATAGCAAAACCTACGCTAGGTCTAACAGTATAGCAAAACCTACGCTAGGTCTAACTGTATAGCAAAACCTACGCTAGGTCTAACTGTATAGCAAAACCTACGCTAGGTCTAACTGTACAGCAAAACCTACGCTAGGTCTAACAGTATAACAAAACCTACGCTAGGTCTAACTGTATAGCAAAACCTACGCTAGGTCTAACAGTATAGCAAAACCTACGCTAGGGTCTACCTGTATAGCAAAACCTACGCTAGGTCTAACTGTATAGCAAAACCTACGCTAGGTCTAACTGTATAGCAAAACCTACGCTAGGTCTAACTGTATAGCAAAACCTACGCTAGGTCTAACTGTATAGCAAAACCTACGCTAGGTCTAACTGTATAGCAAAACCTACGCTAGGTCTAACTGTACTAGCAAAACCTACGCTAGGTCTAACATGTATAGCAAAACCTACGCTAGGTCTAACTGTATAGCAAAACCTACGCTAGGTCTAACTGTATAGCAAAACCTACGCTAGGTCTAACTGTATAGCAAAACCTACGCTAGGTCTAACTGTATAGCAAAACCTACGCTAGGTCTAACTGTATAGCAAAACCTACGCTAGGTCTAACAGTATAGCAAAACCTACGCTAGGGTCTAACAGTATAGCAAAACCTACGCTAGGTCTAACTGTATAGCAAAACCTACGCTAGTCTAACTGTATAGCAAAACCTACGCTAGGTCTAACTGTACTAGCAAAACCTACGCTAGGTCTAACAGTATAGCAAAACCTACGCTAGGTCTAACTGTATAGCAAAACCTACGCTAGGTCTAACCGTATCAGCAAAAACCTACGCTAGGTCTAACATGTATAGCAAAACCTACGCTAGGTCTACCTGTATAGCAAAACCTACGCTAGGTCTAACTAGTATAGCAAAACTACGCTAGGTCTACCTGTATCGCAAAACCTACGCTAGGTCTAACTGTATAGCAAAACCTACGCTAGGTCTACCTGTATAGCAAAACCTACGCTAGGTCTAACTGTATAGCAAAACCTACGCTAGGTCTAACAGTATAGCAAAACCTACGCTAGGTCTAACTGTATAGCAAACCTACGCTAGGTCTACCTGTATAGCAGAACCTACGCTAGGTCTATACCTGTATAGCAAAACCTACGCTAGGTCTAACAGTATAGCAAAACCTACGCTAGGTCTAAACAGTATAGCAAAACCCTACGCTAGGTCTAACAGTATAGCAAAACCTACGCTAGGTCCTACCGTGTATAAGCAAACACTACGCTAGGTCTAACTGTATAGCAAACCTACGCTAGGTCTAACAGTATAGCAAAACCTACGCTAGGTCTAACAGATATAGCAAAACCTACGCTAGGTCCTAACAGTATAAGCAAAACCTACGCGTAGGTCGAACGGTATAGCAAAACCTACGCTAGGTCTTAAACTGTAATAGCAAAAACCTACGCTAGGGTCTAACAGTATAGCAAAACCTAGCGCTAGGTTCCTACCTGTATAGCAAAACCTACGATAGTCTAACTGTAGAGGCAAAACCTACGCTAGGTCTACCTGTATAGCAAAACTACGCTAGGTCTAACTGTATAGCAAAACCTACGCTAGGTCTAACTGTACAGCAAAACCTACGCTAGGTCTAACAGTATAGCAAAACCCTACGCTAGGTCTACCTGTATAGCAAAACCTACGCTAGGTCTAACTGTATAGCAAAACCTACGCTAGGTCTAACTGTATAGCAAAACCTACGCTAGGTCTAACAGTATAGCAAAACCTACGCTAGGTCTAACTGTATAGCAAAACCTACGCTAGGTCTAACTGTATAGCAAAACCTACGCTAGGTCTAACTGTATAGCAAAACCTACGCTAGGTCTACCTGTATAGCAAAACCTACGCTAGGTCTAACTGTATAGCAAAACCTACGCTAGGTCTAACTGTATAGCAAAACCTACGCTAGGTCTAACATGTATAGCAAAACCTACGCTAGGTCTAACTGTATAGCAAAACCTACGCTAGTCTAACTGTATAGCAAAACCTACGCTAGGTCTAACCTGTATAGCAAAACCTACGCTAGGTTCTAACTGTATAGCAAAACCTACGCTAGGTCTAACTGTATAGCAAAACCTACGCTAGGTCTAACTGTATAGCAAAACCTACGCTAGGTCTAACAGTATAGCAAAACCTACGCTAGGTCTAACTGTATAGCAAAACCTACGCTAGGTCTAACTGTATAGCAAAACCTACGCTAGGTCTAACAGTATAGCAAAACCTACGCTAGGTCTAACTGTATAGCAAAACCTACGCTAGGTCTAACTGTATAGCAAAACCTACGCTAGGTCTAACATGTATAGCAAAACCTACGCTAGGTCTAACTGTATAGCAAAACCTACGCTAGGTCTAACTGTATAGCAAAACCTACGCTAGGTCTAACTGTATAGCAAACCTACGCTAGGTCTAACTGTATAGCAAAACCTACGCTAGGTCTAACTGTATAGCAAAACCTACGCTAGGTCTAACATGTATAGCAAAACCTACGCTAGGTCTAACTGTATAGCAAAACCTACGCTAGGTCTAACTGTATAGCAAAACCTACGCTAGGTCTAACTGTATAGCAAAACCTACGCTAGGTCTAACAGTATAGCAAAACCTACGCTAGGTCTAACTGTATAGCAAAACCTACGCTAGGTCTACCTGTATAGCAAAACCTACGCTAGGTCTAACAGTATAGCAAAACCTACGCTAGGTCTAACTGTATAGCAAAACCTACGCTAGGTCTAACTGTATAGCAAAACCTACGCTAGGTCTACCTGTATAGCAAAACCTACGCTAGGTCTAACTGTATAGCAAAACCTACGCTAGGTCTAACATGTATAGCAAAACCTACGCTAGGTCTAACTGTATAGCAAAACCTACGCTAGGTCTAACCTGTATAGCAAAACCTACGCTAGGTCTAACCTGTATAGCAAAACCTACGCTAGGTCTAACTGTATAGCAAAACCTACGCTAGGTCTAACAGTATAGCAAAACCTACGCTAGGTCTAACAGTATAGCAAAACCTACGCTAGGTCTAACTGTATAGCAAAACCTACGCTAGGTCTAACTGTATAGCAAAACCTACGCTAGGTCTAACTGTATAGCAAAACCTACGCTAGGTCTACCTGTATAGCAAAACCTACGCTAGGTCTAACAGTATAGCAAAACCTACGCTAGGTCTAACAGTATAGCAAAACCTACGCTAGGTCTACCTGTATAGCAAAACCTACGCTAGGTCTAACTGTATAGCAAACTACGCTAGGTCTACCTGTATAGCAAAACCTACGCTAGGTCTAACTGTATAGCAAAACTACGCTAGGTCTAACAGTATAGCAAAACCTACGCTAGGTCTAACTGTATAGCAAACCTACGCTAGGTCTTACCTGTATAGGGCCAAAACCTACGCTATGGTCTACCTGTATAGCAAAACCTACGCTAGGTCTAACAGTATAGCAAAACCTACGCTAGGTCTAACAGTATAGCAAAAACCTACGCTAGGTCTAACATGTATAGCAAAACCTACGCTAGGTCTACCTGTATAGCAAAACCTACGCTAGGTCTAACTGTATAGCAAAACCTACGCTAGGTCTAACAGTATAGCAAAACCTACGCTAGGTTCTAACATGTATAGCAAAACCTACGCTAGGTCTAACAGTATAGCAAAAACCTACGCTAGGTCTACACTGTATAGCAAAACATACGCTAGGGTCTAACTGTATAGCAAAAACCTACGCTAGTCTAACTGTATAGCAAAACCTACGCTAGGTCTACCTGTATAGCAAAACCTACGCTAGGTCTAACTGTATAGCAAAACCTACGCTAGGTCCTACCTGTATAGCAAAACCTACGCTAGTCTAACTGTATAGCAAAAACCTACGCTAGGTCTAACTGTATAGCAAAACCTACCGCTTAGGTCTAACAGTATAGTCAAACCTACGCTAGGTCTAACCTGTATAGCAAAACCTACGCTAGGTCTAACTGTATAGCAAAACCTACGCTAGGTCTAACTGTATAGCAAAACCTACGCTAGGTCTAACAGTATAGCAAAACCTACGCTAGGTCTAACTGTATAGCAAAACCTACGCTAGGTCTACTGTATAGCAAAACCTACGCTAGGTCTAACTGTATAGCAAAACCTACGCTAGGTCTACTGTATAGCAAAACCTACGCTAGGTCTAACTGTATAGCAAAACCTACGCTAGGTCTAACTGTATAGCAAAACCTACGCTAGGTCTAACTGTATAGCAAAACCTACGCTAGGTCTAACTGTATAGCAAAACCTACGCTAGGTCTAACTGTATAGCAAAACCTACGCTAGGTCTAACTGTATAGCAAAACCTACGCTAGGTCTAACTGTATAGCAAAACCTACGCTAGGTCTAACTGTATAGCAAAACCTACGCTAGGTCTAACTGTATAGCAAAACCTACGCTAGGTCTAACGTATAGCAAAACGCTAGGTCTAACTATAATAAAATTGAATATATAATCATTTCCGATATATATTTGAGAAAATGCAAGTGTAGAATAGGCAGTACGCTAATATTGACAATTGCGTCATTGGGGTCGACCACCGGCTGGAAGAGCCTAGTCTAAGGACAAGTTACAAATAACTCAATGGCAACTTGACTTTCCTAACATTAACTAGGTCTAAATATACACAAAACTACAATATATAATAATATTAATATATAACAGAAAATCGCTGTGTTTTAATACACAATGTCAAAGATTAATTCTGGTAGTAGGGTGCCAGATGTTCTCTACAACATTGAGGTTTCGGGGGGGGGGGGGGGGGGCAAATGATAAATCTGTTTTCGTACTTACGTTCTAATTACAATAAGGTGCCTGAAACAAATGACTCGACCAAGACACTTAAGAAAGTGAAGGTGTTTCGGTCCATCTTGGCCTCTATCATCTACCCTATCCAAGGTCTGAAAGTACACAATACCTTTTAGTACAGTACACCCTAGGGTCCCACACACCTCCCCCACCCATCAGTACACCCAAGACTGTCATCCGAGACTCTTACACCCCTCAAACTCCCCCTGGTTCCCATCTCAATTCCCCCAAACTTTCCCCCATTGCCTGCTCCCTGACCCCCGATTCCCCCCCAAAATTCTCTTGACACCATAAACTTCCTCTATGGCTCTCCTCACATTCCCCCTGTCCCTCGTATTTCCCCCATTACTCCCCCACAAATTCCCCCAGACTCCCCTAGCTTCCCCCGCCGGCGCGGTCCACTTTCCCGCCATCACTTGGTTGTTACTTTCATTTTAATGATAATATGAAGAGTGTTTGTGTGGCTCGGGCGAGGGGAGGGAGGCGGGGAGGAAATATGGGAGGGGAAAGACAGAGGGGAGGTAGGGAGGGACAGTGACAGGTAAGGCATGATATGAAGGAAGATATAGAGAGTTAGGAAGAAGAGATAGAAATGGCAGGGAGGGAAGGACAGTAGTGAGATAAGTGTACATACAGTGTACAGTAGTGTGATAAGTGTACATATAGTGTACAGTAGTGAGATAAGTGTACATATACTGTACAGTAGTGAGATAAGTGTACATATACTGTACAGTACTGATATAAGTGTACATATACTGTACAGTACTGAGATAAGTGTACAGTACTGATATAAGTGTACATATACTGTACAGTACTGAGATAAGTGTACATACAGTGTACAGTACTGATATAAGTGTACATATACTGTACAGTACTGAGATAAGTGTACATACAGTGTACAGTACTGAGATAAGTGTACATATACTGTACAGTACTGAGATAAGTGTACATACAGTGTACAGTACTGAGATAAGTGTACATATACTGTACAGTACTGAGATAAGTGTACATACAGTGTACAGTAGTGAGATAAGTGTACATACAGTGTACAATAGTGAGATAATTGTACATACAGTGTACAGTAGTGAGATAAGTGTACATACAGTGTACAATAGTGAGATAAGTGTACATGCACAGTACAGTAGTGAGATAAGTGTACATACAGTGTACAATAGTGAGATAAGTGTACATACAGTGTACAGTAGTGAGATAAGTGTACATACAGTGTACAGTAGTGAGATAAGTGTACAAGTGTACCAGGTTGGCAGCCCTGCGCCAGGATCAGCTGGTGTGGGAGTTTGGGACAGTTGGCTGCCGTGTTGTTGTTGTTGTCATCTGGTGTTGGTGGTGGAGACAGTTTGGCCAACTTTGTCACTTGCTCAAGCTGTTGTGGGAGTTGTTGTGGTAGTGCGCGCACTTGTCACTGTTGTGTGCGCAAAGTGACGCCACAAGCACTTGTGGACTCTTGCTAACTGTCAAGAACTTGACGTTTGTTTAAGAGTTTCCCGCCTGGCAAGCCGCCACTCTGGGACATAGACCTTTCTTACGCTGACGCTCGTTATACGCCTACGGCCGCCTTATGAAGGAGTCAACTGTGAACTATAGTGTGGAACAAGACAAAAAACTATGTTTTAAAACAAGTGTATTTGTGTTTGAACCAAATTAAGCAAATGACTGAGGATTCTCCAGCAGTTTCCCGTTTTCTTTAGTCCAAAACGTGTGTTTTCCTTCGTTATATATATTTATATATACAAGAGTTGTTACATTCTTGTAAAGCCACTAGCACACACAGCGTTAACTAATACATAACGAACTCAAGTCACGTTGAGGGACTTACGGAACAAACAGTTAACTTAATATATTCCCTATGAACATATAAGTGAAGTTGCGTTAGAAAATAATCAAGTGTTTGTGGAAAATAAACAATTCCTTAAACATGGATTTTTGTTATTAACACATTAGGTACATGTGCACTTGTGCAGCTGCCCTAAACTATATGAAGGGGTGTACAGTGTGTCAAAAAGCTAACTACGTGATGCTAAACATCTTCATCACACAGGATGGTTAGTCATACAGAGGCACGTGATGAGTAGTCTGCACTGGCAGACTCTGGCTGCATTATGAGGATATCATCATCAACACAAGAGTGAATAAGGCAGCTGAAGATGGAACCTGATGTGAGGAGACACAGTGTGATAGTCGACAAGACACATTACACTAGGTGGTCAGCTCTATTATTATCCTGTACTTACACGGGGTGAAGATGGAACCTGATGTGAGGAGACGCAGTGTGATAGTCGACAAGGCACATTACACTAGGTGGTCAGCTCCACTATTATCCTGTACTTACACGGGGTGAAGATGGAACCTGATGTGAGGGGAGACAGTGTGATAGTCGACAAGACTCATTACACTAGGTGGTCAGCTCTATTATTATCCTGTACTTACACGGGGTGAAGATGGAACCTGATGTGAGGGGAGACAGTGTGATAGTCGACAAGACTCATTACACTAGGTGATCAGCTCCACTATTATCCTGTACTTACACGGGGTGAAGATGGAACCTAATGTGAGGAGACACAGTGTGATAGTCGACAAGGCACATTACACTAGGTGGTCAGCTCCACTATTATCCTGTACTTACACGGGGTGAAGATGGAGGGAGGGGGGGGGGTAGAAGTAGCCTAAGCTACTCCCCCGCCAAACACACACCGAAACTACGACATTGGTACAACGTTCGAACAAGTTTTAACACCTAACCAGTTATAACAACCAATATAGTAAGTTGTAACAACGTTCTAATACGTCATAAACACGTTAAGCCAAGATGTAACAACTTTATTACAAGTTGTAACAAGAGGAAAATAGAGACAGTTTCGGTTTGTGTTTCCCTTTGAGACGTATTTCTTTCTTGTCTCAATAAACATGAACTTGAACTTGGAGGGCCTCCTTATGTAGTGAGCATTGTCGGGTAGAGCAGCAGCAAGCTTGAGCCACTACACAAGTCGTCGTAAACCACTGCTGCTACCTCGTCACCTGGTACCAGACTTCAGAAAGTGACCCCCTCCCCGCTCAGCTCGTTGTCGCCGTGTGGGGGCTTAGTGGGCGGCTGCCGGAGTGTGATGCTCCTTGGGACAGTCCTCTGTCCTTTTCTAGCCTTGTGCTCCTGCTGCCGTCCTCTCCAATTCTGCTGGGCACCTTTTCCTTTTCCTTCTGTTTCGTTTTTCTCCCCCTCTTCTCCTATCTGCTTGCCGTTTCCTGCCGACCTTTTGCTCGTTCTGGTTCTTCCCTTGGACTTCTTCTATTTTGACGCCCGGGTGCTTGAGGAGGCATACTCTTGCACCCGCAGAACTGTAGTACCCGACGTCGAGAGCGAGGGAGAACCTTTTATTGTCAATCCCCCTTTCGTCACTAAACCCGATCTCGACGGACTGTCGGTTTCTTAAGGTGGCGTTTGTGGGGCGTATACTCACAACGCACCCCTAGGGGGCCCCGGCAAGATCGGCGATAGCTTCTTGTTGGGTGTCCTGCCTCTAATTGTGGCTCCATGGTGGGTGTGGGGGCACATTCGTGAATGAATTTTCTTTTTCGTAATGATGATGACCCCTGTTTCGGCTGTTTCTGGTTTACCTTCTCAGGCTCATAGGGTGGGCGACCAAGCCCCCGAGTCGGTCCGTGTTGGAAGACCGGGCTCTGTAGCCTCCGCTGCATTAGGCCCTGGCCTTGCTCCTCCTTTGGCCTCTCTGACTCCTTCCCCCAGCTCCCCTCCCTCCTCTGTGGTTGGGTCGAGCCCCAAGCCCCCAGTGGTGACTACCTAGTCCCCTGGCGCGGCTCCTTCTCTAGTTGTAACTACTGCGCCTTTTAACCCCTCTCTCTCTGGGCGTTCTCACCGCCGTCCTCGTCACGGCCGCCCTCGCTCGATTCCTTCCAGTTCTGCTACCTATCAAGCCTTGTTTGGTCCCGCTTCGTGGGCCAAATATTTTGATCTCCTCCCTCTTGATTCTGCGCCTCCTGACGATTTCTCCCTCCATCGACATCTCGTTGATTCCGTGGATGCCTCCATTACTTTCAACCCCACTCGTCTCGGTACACGTGTCGTTGCTGCTCCTTCTCAGGATGCAGCTTCCCGCTTGGCTGCCTTATCCTGCCTTGGCGAGACCCCTGTTCGGGTCTCGAAGAACGCTCAGTTGAATGCCAGCGTTGGCACTATTCTGCTCCTGCCCCATGTTGCGATTGGTGTTCGGGACTTGCGCGACTGCCACGACGATATTCGACATATCCTCGCTGCCCAGGGCCATTCTATTCTCCAGGTGGACACGTTTACTCGTCCCCCTCGTGGTAGTCGCCGTCAACCCCTCCGGGTTGTGAAGATTACCTTTGATGGTAGGACCCTTCCATCCTTTGTCATTCTTGCTGGTGCCAGGTGCTCTGTCCAGGAGTATATTCCTTCTCCTCGACTTTGTAACAAGTGCTGGAGGTTTGGGCATGGTGCCCTCCGCTGCTCTGCGACTGTCTCTCTCTGTCCTTTGTGTGGTGGTGAAGGTCACTCTAAGTCGGAGTGCACTTCTCCCCAGGCTCGTTGCCTCAACTGCGGTGAGGCCCATCCTACCTTCTCCCGTGCGTGTGTCCATTACAAGCTTGAGGCAGCCGTCCTCAACTTGAAGCACCGGGAGCGTTTATCTTTTCCTGAGGCGAGACGCCAGGTTCGCCGGCTCCCGCCTTATGCTCGTGTGTTGCGCTCTTCTTCTCCTCGTCCTTCCCGCCTTCCTCAGACTCACAACCGTTTCCGGGCCTTGGACCCTGATACGCCCACTGCCCCCTCCTCTGTTCCTTTGGGTTCTCTCCCGAAGGATCCACCTCCTGGTCCTCTGTCTGGGGTTCCCCTTCTTTCTACCCGGTCTGTCGTGTCTCCTGTGTCTTCTTCCTCGTCTCCCTCCGTTCCTCCTTCCCATCCTTCCCCTCCTTCCCCTCCTTCCCCTCCGTCTCTTGACTCTCCCCGCCGCCTGTCGGTGCGGGCTGATGTCCATCGCTCTCCAAACGGCCGTCATGTGTGCTCTCGTTCGGCTTCTCCTGCTGAGGCGCTAGAATCCGTTGCCCAGTACGTGGTTGCTGGGACACCTGTCTCTTTAAGTCAGAAGCGTAAGCCTGGTTCCTCTCCTTCCTCTTCCCCGGCGGGTAAGAAGGTTTCGCTTTCTTCCTCGGCCCCTACTTCTGCCTCTCTCGCTCCTTCCCCTCCCATTTCGGTGGTTGTGCCCCCTGTTCCTGCTATGGAGGTTTCTTTAGCCCCCGCTTCCCTCTCGGTTGCTGCCCTTGCTGAGGTTCGCTCCCCTCTTTCTACCCCTCCTCTTCCTGCTGCTGTCCTTGACTGCTCCTCTCCGTTGTCTCCTCCTCCGGACCCCGCCCGCCCACCTCTGATCTGTTCTCCCGTTTCCTTCCCTCCGTCTTTGCTCAGTTTACCCATGCCCCCTAACCCTGACTTTGCTGACCCTGATCCCGACCCTGATATTCTTTAACGTGCTCTGTTGCTCTTTCGCCTTTGTTTCTTCCTTGTTCTCTGTTTTTGTCCTTTCTCTTCTCGTCGTTGTCCATTCTTCAATGGAACGTTCGAGGTTAGTACGCCAATTTCCTCGAACTCCAACTTCTGATTTCGCGGTTTTCGCCCCTTTGTGTCTGTCTCCAGGAGCCAATGCTTGGTGCTCGTCCTGGTCGTTTTCGTGGCTATTCCTTTCTCTCCCCCCCCAGCCGTTGCTGGGGCTTCTAATTCTTCTGCTCTCTTGATTCGTGCTGATGTTCCCTTTGTTCCTTTACTTTTTCCTTCACCTCTCCATTGTTCTGCTGCTCGTATCTTTGTGGGGAAATGGTACACAGTTTGTTCCATTTATCTCCCCCCGAGTGTCCCGCTTTCTCTTCCTGATTTGAAACACCTCCTTGACTCCTTGCCGGAGCCTGTGCTCCTGCTGGGTGACTTCAATTGTCGTCATTCTCTTTGGGGTGACGTTCTGACGAATACCCGGGGTCGCCTCCTTGAGCTGTTTCTCCTCTCTTCTTCCCTGTCTCTTCTGAATTCTGGTGAGCCCACTCATTTGGACTCTCGGACTCGCACTCTTTCTTGTCTTGATCTTTCTCTCTGCTCTTCTTCTCTTTACTTAGATTTCACGTGGCAGGTTCTTGATGACCTCCATGGAAGTGATCATTTCCCCATCCTTGTTTCCTTTTTCTCTTTTCGCCCTTCCCTCTCTTTCCCTAGGTGGCAGTTTGCTAAGGGGGACTGGACCCTATTTACCCTCAGTGCTGCTCTCTCTGACCTCTCCCTTCTGCCTCTCTCTCGCGCTCTCCTCCTTTTTCATGACACTGTCTTCAACGCTGCCCTCCGCTCTATTCCTCGCTCTTCCTCTCGGGGTCCACGGAAGTGCATTCCCTGGTGGAATGCGGACTGTGCTCATGCTGTCCGCTGTAAGCGTGCAGCCTGGAAGAGGCAGACGACCGATTCTTTTCTTTTCTTTCGGAAAGCGAGTGCGGTGGCCCGTAGGGCCATCCGTACGACTAAACGTGAATGTTGGGCATCTTATGTCTCGACAATTACGTCCGAAACCCCTCTGGCCCAGATCTGGAAGCGTATCCGCAAGATAGCGGGTAAGTTCGTTCCCGATGTTTCACCGGTCCTTCACCTCCATGATACTCTTGTGGCGGACCCGTTGCAGGTCGCTTCCGAACAGGGTTCCCACTTTTCTTCTGTTAGCTTTGGTCTTCATCTTCCCCAATCTTTCCTTCTTCGTAAACCTGTCCTTGAGTCTCGTCCTTTAGATTTCTGCACTCATCTTCAGCTTCCCTATAATGATCCCTTTTCTCTCTCTGAACTTCGTTCTGCCCTGGCCCTCTGCGGTTCTACGGCGGCGGGCTCCGATGGTATTCATTATGAGATGCTTCGCCATCTCCCTCCGAGCACGTCTCAATATTTACTGAGTCTGTATAATCGGATCTGGGAGTCGTCGTCAGTCCCTGAGGACTGGCTCGATGCCGTTGTCCTCCCTGTTCGCAAACCGGGGTCTCTGGGTACTTCCCCTAAGGACTTTCGCCCTATTGCTCTCACAAGTTGTGTCTGCAAACTCTTTGAACGTATGGTTAACGTTCGTCTGATGTGTTTCCTGGAACACCATCACCTCCTCTCCCCTTCTCAATTTGGTTTCCGCAAGTGCCGCAGCACGACAGATGTCCTGGTGAACTTGGAGGTCTATATTCGTACTGCTTTTGCTGCGAAGACCTCCGTTGTTGCCGTCCTTTTTGACCTAGAAAAGGCTTACGACACCACTTGGCGATATCATATTCTATCTCAACTTCATTCTTTTGGCCTTCGTGGTCATCTCCCTCTCTTTCTCCGCAGCTTCCTCTCCCGTCGTTCCTTTCGGGTGCGCCTTGGTACCGCTCTCTCTGCCTCTTTTTGGCAATACGAAGGTGTGCCCCAGGGTAGTGTTCTGAGCACTACTCTTTTTCTGGTTGCCCTCAATGGTCTTCTTTCCTCTCTTCCTTCTGGTGTCTTCTCCGCTCTCTATGTCGATGATCTTACCCTTTGCTGTCAGGGTGATGATTCGCCTCTCCTTCAGCGCCGGCTTCAACTTGCAACTGATGCCGTGTCGTCTTGGGCCACCGATCATGGCTTCAAGTTCTCTACTTCTAAGACTTGTGCCATGACTTTTACGCAGAAACGGGTTGTTCTTCGTCCCTCTTTGTCACTTTATGGTCATCCCCCTGAGTACAAAGATTCCGCGAAGCTTTTGGGGTTATTCCTTGACACTCGTTTGTCTTGGTCTCCCCATATCTCTTACCTCCGTGTTGAGTGCTCTAAGGCCCTTACCCTACTTCGGGTCTTGTCCCATACTTCTTGGGGGGCAGATAGGCGCAATCTCCTTGCTTTACATTCCTCTCTCGTCCTGTCTAAGCTCGATTATGGTTGCCCTGCTTACTCGTCTGCTTCTCCTTCTACTCTTCGCCGTCTTGATGCTTTGCACCATACTGGGTTGCGCCTCAGTTCTGGTGCCTTTCGTTCGACTCCCGTCCTTAGCTTGTATGTTGACACTGGCTTCCTGTCTCTCCAGGACCGCTGTGATCGCTACTGTCTTCGCTATCTTGCGCGGTCCTTGCAACATCCTTCCTCTCGCCTCTGTCGTGCTTTAACTTTTACCCCTCCTGCGGTTCCTGTTCCTCTTCACCACCTCCCTCTTTCTGTCCGGTTATCTCGCCTACAGGATTCTCTTTCCGTTCGTATTTCTGATGTTTCTCCTCGTGTTGTTCCTTCTTTGCCCCCGTGGAGAGTCCCTCTTCCGCGGTTTTGTACATCCTTGACCCGTATCTCTAAAGCTTTTACCCCTCCTACGGTTCTAAAACGCCTTTTCCTCGAGCACTTTTCTTCTCACTCCCGCTCCGTTTCTGTCTTCACTGATGGGTCTAAGTCTACGGATGGTGTTGGCTACTCTGTTGTTTTTCCTGATCGCACTTATATGTGTCACTTACCTCCGGAGACTAGCATCTTTACAGCAGAGCTTTATGCTATTCTCTATGCTCTTCGTCTCCTGCTTTCTCGTTGTCAGTCTTCCTTTGTAGTTGTTGTTGACTCTCGTAGTGCCCTCATGGCTCTCGGGTCCTTTAATCCGGTTCATCCAGTATTTGTCGAGATCCAGCATTGGCTGTTTCTTGTTCACAGTAAATTTAAGTCGGTTGAGTTTTGTTGGGTTCCCAGCCATATTGGTGTGTCTTTAAATGAGCGTGCGGATGCTGCCGCCAAGGAAATCTGTCCGCTCTTGTCCCATCTCTCGTAAAGGCATTCCATATTCCGACTTTTACCCGGTTATCCATTCCTCAGTCCTTACCCGTTGGCAGGCTTCTTGGTTGTCTGTTACTGGTAACAAGCTACGTACTCTGAAATGTTGTGTTTCCTCGTGGCCGTCCTCCTTCCACCGTAACCGGCGGTGGGAAACAGCTCTGGCGAGGTTGCGTATTGGCCATACTCGCTTAACCCATGGTCACTTGATGGAGCGCCGCCCTGCTCCTTATTGTCCTAGTTGCATTGTCCCTCTTACGGTCGTGCATGTCCTTCTTGAATGTCCTGACTTCCAGGACGAGCGTGCGTCTTGCTTTCCGACCGCCCCTCGCGGTCACCTGTCCCTCGATAGAATTCTTGATGACTCGGATACTTTTGATATCGTTCGCCTTATGCGTTTTTGTTCTCGTATTGGCATCCTTCGTGATATTTAGCGCCCTCTGATTATTTTGCGCATTTGATGGTGCTACATAGCCTTCCCGGTTTGGTGCCTTCTTTTGATAATTACTTACTTACCTTGTGATTTATAGACAATGTATTTTCTTCAAGTCTCCTTGTGTAAATATAAATGATTATGTATAACATGTTTTATCGAGTATCCCATGATTTGAGAGCAATTGACATTTAAAATTAGTATATTTCTTCCAAAAAATCTTTTTACCTTCCTAAGAATATAATCGTTAAGAAAACTGCCTCTAGACATGCGCTCCTAAATATACTCAACCAAACCAATTACATACATGTCCAACATTTGCTTCAAACAAGCCAGTGATTGCAGAACTGTCTGAAGCCTTGCCGTTGCTTGTTTGATGAACATTTATCCACAAGGTGGTGGGCACAGGCATGTCCGTAGGTGGTAGCTGTTTTGAGGTGATTAGCCAGTCGGTTATCATGTTTTTCTGGTCACTGGGAGGTCGTTGGTCTTGGTGGGTTGTATACCATATGTTGAACGCTCATTTGGATTGTCAGTCCATACTTTATGGTTGCTATAGTGGGGCAAGATATTGCTTGACAGTATTTATGAGTACAGCTGCTGACATCATTTTTGACCAGAATAGTGACCGTAATGATGGCTTCAGCACCGCTAGTTTGTGGGTTACTTATAGTTTCATGGACTTTTAAAGCTCTTAAGGTCCTTGGTTGCGTCGCAGTAAAGCAGTGGGATTTTCTGTGACTGTTTGGCAGAAGATGCATTCCCAGTAGTCTCCCAGTTGCATGTGTGACCTAGACGAGGTCTATACAACCAAACTGTTATTTACTTGTGGATTTCTTTCAGGAAATGAAGTTCGTACAGTAGGGATAGCAACCCCTAAAAGTTTGCTTTTCTAATATATCAAATAGGGGACAAAACAGCCACTAAAACAGATTGGTCAGACAACTGATCAAAAATAATGCTAATTTTCAAGAAGTATTTAGTCTTTATTTACTAATGAAGAGCTTAACATTAGGCCCTTCAACCAGACTAGTCTTCATTGGTGATTGACTAGTTTAGTGCTTACAATGGTTCTCCTTTGTAAGAACTAAAGTTTTTAAGTAAATCGATAAATTAAAGCCCAACAGGTTCCTCAAGGGCAAACGAAGTCTTTAACAGTGTACTTAAAGCATGTAAAGACGAGCTCTATGAGCCATTCTCCCGCATTTTTATTAAATCATTAGAGTTGTGCAGTGCGCTGGAGTCGTGGAGGGTTGCCTATGTGGTACACATTAAGAAAGGAGTAGATCAACTGCGTCGAACTAACGGCCAATTAGTTTAACGTCTATTGCTGGAAGATTACTTCAAACTAAAATTGCAAAAGTTTTTTCTACATGTTGAAAAGCAAGTTAAATAAATGATTTACAACATGATTTTAATAAGGCCACTCGCTGTTGACAAATTTGATATTCTATTCCAGCATAATTGAGGCAGTTGATAGTGGAAAGGTTTGCAATGTTTTGTACCTTCACGTAAGGAAAGTTTCTACTAAGACTAGTTATTTCAATGGAAACAGTTAATATAACAACTTCATTGTTAACTGTAAGAGTCCTATTGGCCAACTACGTGGCAACAAATAATTATATCCACCCAAACCCCATTCATATATAGGTCTAACCTACGCTTGAAGCATTTTTTTTTTTTTTTTTTTTTTTTTTTGAGATATATACAAGAGTTGTTACATTCTTGTACAGCCACTAGTACGCGTAGCGTTTCGGGCAAGTCCTTAATCCTATGGTCCCTGGAATACGATCCCCTGCCGCGAAGAATCCTTTTTTCATCCAAGTACACATTTTACTGTTGCGTTAAACAGAGGCTACAGTTAAGGAATTGCGCCCAGTAAATCCTCCCCGGCCAGGATACGAACCCATGACATAGCGCTCGCGGAACGCCAGGCGAGTGTGTCCCCGCGTGACATTCACTTGTGGCATTCAAGTGATCCTCCTCCTATTATGTTACGTGGTAATTGGTTCTACAAATCAGCAACCCTGTTACTGGTATCAATTTATTTGATACTGAAAATGGAAGGTGTAGTGAGTGAACTGGTGCTAGCGAGCTAGCTATATGGAGCTCTAAAACAGACAGAGTTTGATTCCCCGCGGGAGGAATTACGACAGATGCAGGAGCTAAGACAGACGAAACAACGTCACGAGGAAGCAAAGGAGGAGAGCAGCAGTAGAGGGTCCTTGTCTTGGAATATTGTATGGGACGGGGGTCTTAACTGGCGAGGCCGCTTACAGATGTCAAAGACTTCCAAGTCATTAACTTTTGCTGAAAGAGGAGTGTTGCGGGGAGACTGCCGTTCACTCGAAAGGCAAGACAACGAAGGAGCCAAGGTCCCTCAGAGTGTTCACAAATTATAGGAAATAGCTAAGCGAATTTTGCTGATGGGAGATTCCCATACGAGGTATTTGGATAGAGCATTTTGTACCAGAGATAGTGGGAACAGGTTAAGGGTTTGTTATCTCGGAGCAGGAATTGGTGATGTAGTAAACATTAATTACATAATGACTGCAAACGTGAACAAACCCATTATTTATATCAGTGTATATAAAATATTTTCACACGTTCCATAATGCTATAATGTGTTGCTTAAAGAAGAAATTCTCATAATTATAGATAATCTTCTGCTTCATTATTCCCAGCTCTGGTAAGGTAGTTAATTCAACAAAAATTAGTCACCCATGACATATACTGTTTGACCTTTATGCTTTAGGTATTTCATCTCAGATGATTTGCTTCTAATCTACCCTTGGTGGCCTGTATATAACTACTATAAGATTTTTAGCAACTTGTTCTTCGTTTTCTACATTCCATGTTTCGGTAAGTGCAATAATGTCTATTGTTTCTGTGCAGACAAGAGCATTTAAATCTTTTATTTTGTTTTTTAGACTCCTACTGTTCGTGTAATATACCTTAAGTGTATTATTATTTTTCTCCCCCCCCCCTCACAACACATACTTTTATTGCATCCTTTCTCCATATCTATTCCCATACCATTATCTACTAACAGTTTAAACCCACACACACGCCTGCCACCACAGGTTCCAACCAGTTGGTAACGGCAACAACCCCAGCCCGAGCATTCATGTCAACAAGAACAAATCCACAAGGGTTGTGATGAGGGATCGAACGCATGTCCAGGATGATCCCAGACGCGCGCCTTAATCGACTGCGCCACGACATTGAATCTGACAGACGACAGGTGCATCTGGGATCCTGCACGTAAGTTCGAACCCTCATCACAGCCCTTCTTCCTCTTGAGGCTATCTTGAGATGATTTCGGGGCTTTTTAGTGTCCCCGCGGCCCGGTCCTCGACCAGGCCTCCACCCCCAGGAAGCAGCCCATGACAGCTGACTAACATCCAGGTACCTATTTTACTGCTAGGTAACAGGGGCATAGGGTGAAAGAAACTCTGCCCAATGTTTCTCGCCGGCGCCTGGGATCGAACCCAGGACCACTGGATCACAAGTCCAGCGTGCTGTCCGCTCGGCCAACCGGCTCTTGTGGAAGAATGCCACATATGATCGGGATTCCTCCCTTGCTCCTAGCTAATTTTATGGTTGTCTTAGACCTCTCTATCAGTTCCTCACTCATATATCTTCCTACATAATTTTCACAAGCACTGATCCAAATAATGGGTTTGTTCCCATTTCCAGCCATAACATTCATGTTGTTTACTTTATCACCAATTCATGGTCCCGGATAGCAAACCCTTAACCTGTTCCCCCGTATCTCTGCCACAACAGGCTCTATTCAAATACCTCACCTGGGAATCTCCAACCACCAAAATTCGCTCAAGTAGTTCCTTTACTTTGTGAACATCCTGAGGGACCTGCGCTCCCTTCGTTGCCTTGTTTTTCGAGCGAACTGCCGTCTCCCTACAACACTTCTTCCAGCATGGCAAATGGGTTGGATGTCTCTGACATTTCCATGCGGCTTTGTCATAGTCTTATTAAGACCCCCGTCCTTTGCGACATTCCAAGACGAAGACTTTCTGCTGTTGCTCTCCTCATTTACTCCCTCTTGAGGTTGTTTCATCTGTCTTAGCTCCTGCATCTGTCCTAGCTCCTTCCACATGGAGTCCAACTTTACTCTGAGCTCCACATGGCTCTCCTCCTGGAAGTTGTAGTGCGTGAACTGGTGACAGTTCACTCACTACAACTTTCATTTTCAGTATCAGGACAATTGGAGCTCCATCTAACAAACCCTCTCACTGTGCCTCACTGTACATCTATTATGTTACCTGATAACTGGTTCCACAAATCCATAAACCTGTTATTAGTCGATTAATTGCCAGGTATCTCTAAAATCTAAACTTATCCATTTTATATCCATTGTTTTGCGGTTTTTTAATGTATACAATAACTTACAGAAGAGGATGAACGGGCATAACAAAGAAATATTAATAAGGTATTAAAAGTACCAACACATAATAAAACATGAAACAATGGATATAAATTTTATTAGTTTAGATATATGAAAGACCTGGGTAAATACTGGTTCGGTTACCCTTTGTGGAACACGTAGGATCCCTTGACTGTTTTAAGTGCAGGTTAGGCGTTCTACAGTTTCCTTGATTCTAATGTTTTCAATATTTAAGAAAGCAAATAGATCACCTGCGTCAAACTATCGGCCAATTAGCCTATCGTCTTAAAGTGGCTTAAATCGATAATTGTAAAAGCACTCTTCTTCATCTTGAAAAACAGATTAATAAAGATTCACAATATAGTTTTAATAACGGCCGTTTATTTGACAAATTTCTAGCAATCTATTCCAGCATAATAGAGGGAGTTGACTGGTGAAAAGGTTTGTCATTGTGTACGTTGACGCCAGAAAAGGTATTACAGTGCCACATGAAAGTAAACACGACATTATCACGGTATCAGGGGGTGGTCTCTTTCGGTGGATTAAGACATCGTTATACCAAATGTAGTAAGAGATACTATAAATGAAGTTTTGTCCGAGTGTGAAACTTTTAAATTAAGGCACTGTCCTGACACCTTTGTTATTTATAATATATAAATGAAAATAACACACTATTTTGAAAACACAACGAAACGTAGAATGCATATTTCAGTCCCAAACAAGGACCCTCTTCAGCAATATGGAAAAAATATGTTTTAGATTCGGCTACTGGCTACAAAATTTCTTTGTAGCACGAGCCGTAATTGAGGTTGGTTATTCGCGGTAACCTTCTTACTGTGACATTTAGGTCAAAGTTTTAAATAGAAGGGGGGGGGGTTATTTTGGCGCACTTGTTAAGGATATTATGTAGTTTTAGATTCAGCTACTCAGAACAAAACATTCCAAGTAGCATGGGGTATGGTGAGCCAGTAAGTGGAGGCTCTTCGGAGCCATTATCTGTATCAATAGCTGATACTAGAGATCTGGGGATGGATGAGATGGATGAGGGTCTTCATTGTGGCTTCTATCCCCGGAGGGCTGGTTGCATCAGTTATGGAGCTGGTGGGGTACGAGTAGACTTCCACGTCTTCCGTTGTTTTCTTTGCCCGAAACTTTAGCCGAGCCGTGCTGTCGTTGGAGTTTGGTGAGGTGGCCTCAATGAAGTCTTGTTCCGAGTAGGTGTCGTAGTTGTGGTGCGGCGGTGGAGCTCCTAAAATTTCCTCGTCTGATGAGTCTGCAACATCCATAGTTGGTGTTTTCGTCTTTCGTCTCGCAGCCTGATGTAAGCTCAGGTGTCGTAGGTTGGTGGTAGCTATTTCAGGAGCGTTGGTGGTGGTGGTAGCATTTGTAGATAGCACGTCTGCTAGCGTGGCTGCTAAGATGGTAATGGTAGGAGTGTTGGGAGCTGGAGAAGGAAATGCCTCTGTTTGGGCAGCCCAGGTCTTGTCTGGTTATGGAGTCTGTTGAAATCGACATCATGGTCGTCCTGGTAGTAGTCTCCTGAGTGGTAGTGGAGGCAGTGAGACTTGCGCCAGGGGCTATGATGGGGGCCAGGCCATTGGCTAGGTAAAATGCGTTCAGTTCACTGACAAAACGGTGGTTGTCTGGTCCGGCAAGCCTCTCCACTAGTCTAATAAGACCAGGGATAATGCCTGCACGTGATGCAGGGGGCTGCGAAGGAGCCTGTGGGGCCTTGGGTTCCCATTGCGAAGGCTGGGTCGCCTGGTGGGAGGAGCTACTATTTGGTAAGACTGGAAAGTGTTCTGGTCGCTCGGTGGGTGGGGAGCTGAGGTGGTGGGTTGAGCCCTGGGCTCTGGTTGTGGTGGTAGAAGGGTTGCTTCTCTTTGCTTCAACCTGGGCCTTGATGTTTTACCGTCTGCGGGGAGAGCGGTAGGAAATTGTGGGGTGATTGTCCTCGCAGAGGAAGCAGTGATGGGTTGTTGTCTTGCATATGTAGTATTGATGGTCTAGTGCGCACGGGCTGCACTTTTGGAGGGGGTGCTGACACTTGTTGGGGTGGGAGAGCTCGTAGCACTTTAAGCACTGCTGGAGGTCTTGGGCATGTTCCTTTTTTTTACTTGGTGGGGTGGAATTTGTAAGCGGAAACGGTAGAAACCTTGTGTGGCAGCCTGTGTAGCTGCAGCTATGGTGGTGAAAGTAATCTTCATTGATGATTTGTTGGTGCTACAGAACTCTAGGTTGATTACTCTCAGGTTCGTATTTTCGGCCTCAATACTGCCCATAATTTTATGTTGCTGTCGGTCAGCGATCCACTGGCTGGTCCTGCTGGTAAAAACAGATCTTCCGGCCAGGAACTGACGCGGGAAGTGAGGACGTAGGTGGTGCTCCTTGCGAAGTATGGCATCGTTGGTCAAGAGTTTTTCTAGTTCTTCCTCACACGAAAGAGCACGATATTACTACCTTCCTGACTAATATCAGAGGGTGTGATGCCGGCCACGTCCTTCACGACCTTCAGAATATAACTTTTCCCGAAAGAATGACCGTCAAAGATGATAGCTCTAACCTTTAGACGTTTGGGTCGCATTGTGTCCACACCCTCAACGGGTCGCAGTGAGAAGGATATGACGGCTGTACCTACCTTTATGGTGTCAGGTCAGGTGTACTGGAGAGAGAAATTTCAATAATATCCTCACGTTCAAGGATGCAAGGGAGAAAAAACTTTAACCCACACAAAAGACAGGTCGAGTCCAGTACTTCTGAAATCAATATTGATTTGTCAGTTTCAGGTGCACCAACTTCAAAAATTCCAATTCCAACTTCCATGGCGAGTTCATCTGGCGGATGTCACGGTAACAAACAAATTCCAATATCAAAGAGGACTAAAGATCCTGCAATGGAATGCGCAAGTGATGTGCACAAAATTGCAACACTTCTAATGCATAACAACCAAAGGCACAGACATCCTACACTACAGGAGAGGTTGCTTTGAGACGGATTAGAACCTAAAATTTCAGTCTATCGAGGCTTCTTCCTAGAACTCGCTAACGCCGAACGCGATCGTCTGAAGGAACAAGCTGCTCTTCAGAGAGAAGCTCTTCAGCTCCAGAAAGAACAAGCTGCCCAAGAACGTGAGCTTGAGAAAGAACAAGCTGCCCAAGAACGTGAGCTTGAGAAAGAACAAGCTGCCCTACAACGTGAGCGTGAGAAAGAACAAGCTGCCCAAGAACGTGAGCGTGAGGAAGAACAAGCTGCCCTACAACGTGAGCGTGAGAAAGAACAAGCTGCCTTACAACGTGAGCGTGAGAAAGAACAAGCTGCCCTACAACGTGAGCTTGAGAAAGAACAAGCTGCCCTACAACGTGAGCGTGAGAAAGAACAAGCTGCCTTACAACGTGAGCGTGAGGAAGAACAAGCTGGCCAAGAACGTGAGCTTGAGAAAGAACAAGCTGCCCAAGAACGTGAGCGTGAGGAAGAACAAGCTGGCCTACAACGTGAGCGTGAGGAAGAACAAGCTGGCCAAGAACGTGAGCTTGAGAAAGAACAAGCTGGCCTACAACGTGAGCGTGAGAAAGAACAAGCTGGCCAAGAACGTGAGCTTGAGAAAGAACAAGCTGCCCAAGAACGTGAGCTTGAGAAAGAACAAGCTGGCCTACAACGTGAGCGTGAGAAAGAACAAGCTGGCCTACAACGTGAGCGTGAGAAAGAACAAGCTGGCCTACAACGTGAGCGTGAGAAAGAACAAGCTGGCCTACAACGTGAGCGTGAGAAAGAACAAGCTGGCCTACAACGTGAGCGTGAGAAAGAACAAGCTGGCCTACAACGTGAGCGTGAGAAAGAACAAGCTGGCCAAGAACGTGAGCTTGAGAAAGAACAAGCTGCCCAAGAACGTGAGCTTGAGAAAGAACAAGCTGGCCTACAACGTGAGCGTGAGAAAGAACAAGCTGGCCTACAACGTGGTCGTGAGAAAGAACAAGCTGGCCAAGAACGTGGTCGTGAGAAAGAACAAGCTGCCCAAGAACGTGAGCGTGAGAAAGAACAAGCTGGCCTACAACGTGAGCGTGAGAAAGAACAAGCTGCCCTACAACGTGGTCGTGAGAAAGAACAAGCTGGCCTACAACGTGAGCGTGAACAGAAACAGCTTGAGTTAAGAGAACGTGAACTGGAGATACAACGTGAACACGAGAAGAAACAAGTCGCCATGGCTCTAGACCACCGTAAAAGAGAGTTTGACCTAGAAACTACACACCACACTCGGCGCCAGCGTCAGCACAAGCTGCCCTTCCAGTACGTTTTAACCTTTCTCATGCAATTAAGTTGAGTCCTTCTTTTTTTGAGACAGAAGTAGATGTAATTTTTACTTTATTTGAGGCTCTGGCTACCCAACTTAGCTGGCCTCAGGATCAGTGGTCTGTGCTTCTCAGGTCTCATTTAACAGGTAGAGCTGCAGTGACTCTCAGTACTATGGCGTCTGAAACCGACTACAAGCTATTGAAACAGGCAGTGCTCGATGCTTACCTCCTTTCCTTCGAGACCTACAGACGTAAGTTCGGGGATTACCTTAAAGCAAGTGCTACCATTTACTTAGAGTTTGCAAATAACAAAACGCTATATTTTATGAAGTGGCTGGAAGCCGCACAAGTCTCCACCTTTACAGATCTCGTCAACCTCATCCTGGTAGAAGAATTCCCCAGGCGTGTACCTAATCCTATACGTCTCTACTTAGCCGACAAGGAAGAAACCGACCTTACTAGGTGTGCTCAGCTGGCGGACTCCTACAGTCTTATTCACAGAGTACCATCCGACCCACCATCTAGTAAGACCTCCTGGTTTAGTCCTGAAAAAGTGAGTACCAGTAATGTGAACTCCTCGTTGTATTGCAATTATTGCAAAGACTACGGGCATGCCATAAAAAATTGTACCAATCCTCACTGTAAGGTCAGCAGTGAGACTAAGCCCAAATCACCTTCTCCTAAAATTCATACGAGTCCTAAGCCTGTGATTAATATTTTTGTTTAATCCACTGATCTCTCTCTCTTCAACAGACACTTGTACTCCGGAACAGTCTCTGCCAGCAGTGAAGATTCGGAGGAAAGGTTCAAAGTAAAGATCTTGAGGGGCACAGCTGCTCTACAATCTATTCTTCTGAAGTCAGCTGTACCCAACGTCACCTACACCGGAGAAACTGTCCTCATCACGGACCTAACTGCCACTACTCCATATCCACTTCCCCCGAAATCGCTTGGATTGTCTGTTTATGCAAGATGAAGTCCAAGTCGCCATCCGGGAAAAGCCTTTTTCCCATGTCAGTTCAACTTCTCCTGGGTAACGACTTGGCAGAAGATCAACCACTTGCGAATTAATCATCGACAAACCCCAGGTATGCGACTCTGCAGTGGAAAATCCTGTATTGCAGTTTGTTAAAGAAGAGGTCCAAGCAACTGATGATTCAGATGACCTCTCCCCTCCTGTTATGGTGACGAAGAGGGTCACAGCTGCTTGCCCAAAACCAGCTGCTGCAGCTGTTTAAGATTCACAGAGCCTCCCACCGAATCCCACCAGGCTGGAGTTCCGTAAGTTGCTGAGAGAGGATCCCTCCTTAACATCTTTATTCTTACAGGCTGAGACACAACCTAACACTATCCCTGGTTTCTTTGTAGTAAACAGTGTTATACCGGCATTATAGAACCAAGAAATTGAAGGAGGACGACGATCGGGCCAACATTAACCAACTGGTAGTTCCCACCAGCCTTCAATCAGCGTCTGGTCCGGGGATCTCACTCACACTACGGCTTCTACAAGACCTACAAGGCCCTGAAACAGGACTACTACTGGCCAGGTATAATACGAGATATTAAACACCTTGTCATGAATTGTCACATGTCTCAGATGACAGG
Source organism: Procambarus clarkii (assembly GCF_040958095.1). NCBI lineage: Eukaryota > Metazoa > Arthropoda > Malacostraca > Decapoda > Cambaridae > Procambarus > Procambarus clarkii. The sequence goes on from NC_091193.1 coordinate 34,632,434, forward strand.
TAAGCCGAACGCTCCTCTATTAAAGGCATCCCTGATACAGGTACCAGTGTCTTCTGAGCCGTTCAGCCACACCATCAACTATGATGAGCCTCTGTCCCAGACAAGCTTAGGTAATGTTCCTGTATATACTATCCCGTGTTCTACCATCAGGTATTCTACAGCAGTTTCCGTCCAGAACAGTATGGCTGCTAACGTTGTGAAACACCTCGGGAAACAGTGCCCGCAGTATGTACATCTCCAGGAAAGTCAGAACAAGTGTGATACCATCTCTCACGACAGTTGTAAGACAATCTACGCCTCAAAGGTATTTTCTAATCCTTCTCGTTGTACTTGGCCTAACTACAATGGTTCTAAATTCTCGATCTACTCCAACACCAGGAAAGATCCTTCTCTCTACGAACCAAATCCATGTGAACCTGCTCCTCCAGACAACTTTACCAGCCCTCAGCTAAAATATTGTAAGACAAACTTACCTTCCATTGCATTTGAAAGGCATAAATCCTTGTCTTGTACTAACCCCATTCTCGCCCTTCCAGGTATTAGAAAACCCTCAGTCTTCCACCCTGGCTATAGGAACACCATCATACCGCAGCGAGATGGGATCATACACTCCAACTACAATCGTCAGAGAGGAGCCACTCAACATCCTGCCCGACGTGTAACACAACGAACCCTTCAATCTACGAGGTTGCAACTTCAACTTCTCCTCGGTCTTCAACATTCTTCGGTCCATCCAGCAGGCCTAGTTCAACCTCAGTCTAGTACTCCGCTGGGTCCTGTAGCTCAACTTTAACCTCTTCTAAGGCCTCAACATTCTTTGGTCCCTACATCAGGATCAGTTCTCCAAACTTCGCTGAATCCTGCATCACTATGTGAACAACATGTATCACAATCTCCTTCGGTTCCTACTGCTAGCCCAGTTCTCCCATCAGCGCTATGCTGGGCCTTGCATCAGACGAACCATCTCGCCATCTCCTTGGATCACTATTCTCGACGATCCATTCAGCAGGCTCAATTCACTAGCAAGTTCATACTTTACAGAGTCCTGCAGAGCTATCTCAACATCTTCTACAAGCACCATTCTCTTCAGTTTCTGCAGCAGACCCAGTTCAACCAACTAACACCTATATTTGCTTCGCTGGGCTCTGTATCTGCAGAACTTCATGATTACCATCTACTATATCAAGGACTCAGACAACGTCGTCGCCGATGCGCTTTCCAAAGTCCACGAGGAAGAACATTCCACTCCTACTATTCTACACTCCGCTGCAGTCGAATAGGCAATAGGAGTAGGCTTCGGGGGAGAGCTGTCACGGTAATCTCTCCAGAAAGAAATTCGGCCTGCTCCATCATCACCTATTCTATCATACTACGTCTATATATTAAAGAACTGCAGCCACAAAAGCAACACCACCATCTCTCAAAACGTCTAGACAGTACCACCACCAGTCTACCTTCCCCACTGCCCGTAACCCTCCTCGCACATGGTGATGCCACGGGATCATGCCACCTCTAAAACAAGCAGTTAAAGTGAGCTGGTTCCTAGTTATCGACGATATCAGCGCCACCTGAACGGCCGTCTTTCCATATAAATAGAAGCCAGCCACCACCACGATTCATATTACTCCTGAGTGCTCTACTGACTAGACCTGTTGACATATCTCGGTGTGGTAACAGGTTTATGCAGTCTAGCTCATAGTATTCTAGCACCATATTTTTTAATTGCACATTAACATAACGTAAATTTAATTGTTTGTCCGTCTTGTTTGCTTTGCATTCTTTGTATCAAGCCAAGCTTGGATATTATTTTTTTGTCTTGTAATTTTTTTAAAGTTATTATTAATAGGTAAAGTATTTTTTATTTTTTTTCTGTTGTGTGCTTTATCCTACAGTTGTCACACAGTGAAGTTAGTCTAATTCTTTTTTTTTTACTTTTTTTTTTTTTGCTTTTTTATATGATTGGCATTCCATCTGCTCTAGAGAGACTGCACGAACATCATTTTTTCTCGTCAATATATATATATATATATATATATATATATATATATATATATATATATATATATATATATATATATATATTTAGTTTTATTTAATTTTATTGCATTGCTACAGTTTACAGAGAACACACACTTATAGAACAATATAACAATCAGTGTTCGAAGACCTTGTCCAGCTCTTCGGAGGTTGGGTGCGTACCCAAGATACAGCACGCATTTCCCCCTCTGAACTGCGACACTGAGGTGCTGGAACATGAAACTGGCCGCTCTTGAGTCTTTAGTTTTCCCAATGAGGTCCTCACCCACCTCCTTTAGGAACTTAAGTGCACATTTACCCAAGGCGCCCAGAGTCTCAGAGCCTATCGGAACGAACCTGTAACAACGTTCTAGGTCTCTGTACTTGTTGGTTTTCTGGGTCTCCCTGAAGGTGGCTGCCCCACCTCCCTCAGCTGCGCTGTAAGGCAGATAGGTATCAGCCAATGTAGACCCACATGTGTAATCCCATACGACCTGTTTAACTTCCCTCCATGGCTGCAGGGTGACTCCATCTGGGCGTTTTTGGCTGTTGTCAGGTCTGCACATCTGAGGTTTCCTTTGTGTTGGACACCCAGCTGAAGCCAAACTTCTCTTGATGATGTCATTGACTGCTTCATGTCTGGCAAACTTTCCCTGTGACTTAAGACAGATGAGACCATGGCTGCCATATGCCAACACCCAGGCAGGTGCCCAAAACGCTATGCATACTAGTGGATTTAGGTGTTGTATGTTATAGCTCTATCTATAAATCCAACATTGTTTGTAACTAATCCTCTTTGTATGTACCTTTACCTGAATAAACATTTCATTTGGTTTGATATTGGTCCGCCTGTGCATGGCTGCAAATACACCGATGATCGGTGGAGATAGGGGTGGCAAGGCGCTGGGAAACACCAATACTTAGATCCAGATGGTCTAGGCGGGTGCCGAAGGCAGAATTAGGAACTGCCAACAGGAAGTCCACAGCATGGGGAGCTTGCACAGCTAGAAGACGTGCTCTGTCTTTCCCGGAAGCTGCCTCCAGCAATGATGTGGAGATGTTCTCCACTATGGTGCTATCCCATTTGGCCTGTTTGCAGTCATTTGGAAAAGTTGGTCGAGGGTGAAAGTTGGCAAGATTGTCCCACTGACCGGCTCCTTCCGCGAATTAGGGATCATGAATCCCAAAGGAGTCTCTTAGGTATTCTGGTAGTAATTCTTTAACTAATTCACCTGTAGCACTGGTCGAGGATAAGAATGCCGGCAATGCTAACTATGTCGCCTTTCGAATACCTATCCCCCCGAGTCTAACTGGGAGCGTTGCTTGGTCCCATTGGTCATCTTGCAGGGAGAGATTTAACACTTTCTTGGTTATTGACCTTATATATCTGCTTGTGAGTGAGTCATAGTCTGTTAATTTTCGGCTGTGGAAGGAGGGAAGGGAAGGGAACTATCGGGGGAAAGCGCCAAGCCATTTAGGCTATTTAGCACTAGGAAGAGGTGAGGATAAGGATTTGGGATGGGATGGGGAGAAGGAATGGTAGCACACCTTAGGAAACAGGCCAGTCTGGGCAAAGTCAGGTACCTAGAGAGAAGATACAAAGCATCATGGGCATCCAAAGCCACTATTCTTTCCCCCATCCTCCTCAGGTCGTTCAGCTTTTCCTCGAGGACTACCTCAATAGCGCTCGAGCCCAGAGATGCTCCTAGCAGCACATTGTTGGTGGGAGCGATCACTTGGGCTCCTGGCAATATGATTCGTACTGCATCTATGATTGATTGGTTAGATGAGATGATTTCACACTTTAATGGGTTTAGGGTGAGTCCTAACTACTCTCCCTTAGATTTCACCAGCTGTAGATCTTCTAGCAGGGACTCCTGTGTCCCTGCCAGGGTCCCATCATCCAGCAACCAGATGTTGAGTTCGCTGGTCAACCTGCCTGTGACCTCTTTAACAGCCATGCAAAAAAGGAAAGGGCAAGTGGGTCTCCCTGCTGGACACCTTCTGCAGAAACAACTTCATGTTCCCCAAACAACAGCGTCAGTTCCCTACTTTACCCTCGTGAAACGAAAGGGAGTAGAGAAGGAAAGCTTGCTCGAACTGCTTCCAGTACCACACCCCTTTTTACCTGGTTGAAGGCATTTTTAAAGTCTAATTTAATTAATGCCATATTTTCTGGGAGGTGCCTAATATAGGCTCGTGCTGCATGAGCTGCTGCTTCACAGCCATGGGGGACACCAAAACCTAGTTGATGGGGTCGAAGCATCACTGCAGCTTCCGTGCTGATGTTTCTGACAGCTGCCATAGCAACAAGGCGCCGAAGCGTGTTACCCACGGCAATGGGTCTGACTCCACCATCTTTCTTCTTAAGGGCACAAAAGGATGCTCTGAAGAAGAAAGGTTTAATTGTATCTGGGATCAACCCAGAGAGGCAGTCGTTGACCAACTTTGTGGCCTCTGACAGTAGTGTCTCGGCAACTTCGCCGAGAACTGGGTTTACCATCTCCTTGAGGTGCTGAGGTCTTACTCCAGTGTATCCCCCTGCTGAGCCTGGTGGAAATGACATGATGGCTTTGTATACCTCTGACGCTTGAAGGAATAGAGGTCCCATGTCTGGGACATTTGTGTCCTGAGCAGTGGGTTCCCATGGTACTCTAGGAGGGTGCTTCTCTCTCAGCGAGTAGGCGGTAGCGGTATTTCTAGGGGCGATTGTGTTTTCGCTGGTAAGTAACCTAATTGCTCCTACTGTGTTGCACTCTTCAATTTTTTTGGGTCACTTGTGTTCCTAGTTTAAAACTGTCATTGGAACTCTTGGGTCTGCCACGACGGTTTTTGCGTTGAGGAGGGATGGGGATCAAGTTGTCAGCTCTGGGGAAATTATTTATTGCCCTAGTGACTGATGAGGCTAGTGACTTGCCTCCTCTTGCAGGTACGCCTAAGCAAATATTGCCAAACAGGAGCAAATTATGCCATGCTTTGATGGTGGCCGCAGCATTATTAAGATTTGCTGGCCGTTCATTCACTTTCCTTAGAAGGTCTGTATATTTCCCTGCTGCAAATGGGCGCGCTGCTTTAGGAATGTGGAGTAGAGTTCAGGTGGTGGATGCTTTGATGGCCCCCAGGAGGTCATCTGATGACACGAAGTTTACTGGGATGTGTGGGGGTGCCTGAGGGACCTGCAGACCTTCTCTCTCTACAGGTAGCATCCATGAACCCTCACAGCCGTTGTGTTGGCATAGAGTTCCATCGTTTCTAAGGCCGTGAGATTCGTCACACACCTGACACGTTGCTCCGACTCATATGTTGTTGTAAATGACCAAAAGGGTAAGACTAATTATTCTAACTCGAATCGTCTTCATATTTCTTATGTTTTTCTTCACTGTCGAGAAAAGTTGAAAAATTACCCTCCAAAGTTCATTTTCCTCACTATATTTATGGTCTGATGCCTAGGGAAGCATTTCACAAGGCACTCCTTACTTCTTCAAAGATTAATTCTCCATACTCTGCCAAGGCTTATATTCGCTTTGAGTGAGATGATACAGAACATGATTGAGATGAACAAATGGATCAATGGGTATAGATCGGCTATTGCGTGTTCTATGTTCTTGCTTCTACTGTTTTTGTGTTTGATCGGGGTCTTGAAGTGGGTAGAATGTAATTATGTGTTAATTGGCCGTTGATAGTTGATTTTGACTTTTTAAAGTGTAGGGCCTCGCTGATGTCGAGTCTCCTGTTGTCGTTGTATCTGTCGATAATTTGTGTGTTGCTTGTTAAGATTTCTCTGGTGATGGTCTGGTTGTGTGAGGGGATTATATGTTCCATGATGGAGCCCTGTTGTTTGTGCGTTGTTAATTCCCTAGAGAGAGACGTTGTTGTCATGCCTATACTGAGATCTTTGGGGCTGAGAGTCCCCAAGTGGGCAATGCATAGACGACGTTGGTCTCTTTTTAAGGCGTTCTGTTTGGTGTCTGGAGAGTTCTTCATAAATTGGTTTGCCGTTTGTATGTTTTTCTAGTAAATTGTTAATTGTATCTTCTTATTTGTGTTTGTGGGGACAACGTTCCTATAAATAATATATTTTAGGACACTTTCCTCCGTTTTATGAACAGTCGAAAAGAAAATCCTGTAAAACACACTAATAACAGAGAGTTGTTAGTTGATTCTTCAGAGGTTGCATGGCGTTTGGAGACTTCAGGCTAAAAAGCACAAGGCACATAAGGAGTCAGCAGGCAGTTGAGTTGCTTGGCAAGTCTGTATATGGGTGTGGGTGTCTGGCTGATGATTTGCCGAAGAGGGTTTCCAGGTTTGTGGGTCTTGACATTCCCATATGCATAACCAGGTTTGTATTCCCCGGTAATCTTTGACAGGTGGAGTCCAGAATTCTTGGCATTCACAGTTACAATCAATCTGATTATCTTCGTTTTCAATTCGGCTTTAGTGTCCCTCGTGACACTTTGGAATTTATTTTGGAGGAGGATGAGGTTCCTTTTTGCTAGATATTCGTCTTTTTTTTAAGAATAATGAATATTGGCGACTTGTCACCTCTCCTGACGACTATCTCCTTATTTTCAGGAAGGCCCTTAGCTTCTGCTCTGAGCTCAGGGAACAGTATTGTGCTTCTGTAGTTACCTCGAATATTTCCTTCTGCAATAAGTTCCGCTTGCAAGGTGTCTTTAGTGGTAACCTTCACTTGCTTCTCGAGGTCGAATATGTCCTCCAATAGGAGTCTCCAACTCCACTTTCCGGGCCATCTCACTTGGTCTGGACATAACGTAACTGTTTATTCCCAGATTTAAGAGAGAGATTTGGTTCTCCGTGAGATTGATTCAGCAAAGTTTAAGAAGCCATTTCTAGGTCGAGGAATCGCCATAGGTCCTCCGAATAATGTTGTCAGTTTCTTAAGGATCCTGGTTTCGGTGCTGTGGCGATGTCAATCTGCAAGAATGTCGAGGTTTCGGTCGATTCGAGTACGGAGGTCTTCACCGATGTTGGTGTGTCTCCATTGGTCTGTAGCATGAAGTAGTTGCGCTTTGTTACCGTTAATCTCTGCCTTGTGTAACTGATTTAGAATCAGATATTGACGATATTTTATCGTGAAAGCTTGATTTCTTTCTGCTGGGTCGTGCATTCTAATACTGGCATATTTTTGTAGCAGTCATTCTTGTGAACGTATGTTGTTGAAAATGACCGAAAGGGGAAAGATTAGTCATTCTAACACGAATCTTCTCAATATTTCTTATATATCTTCAATGTCGAGGGAAGTCGACATTAAATTAATTAACTCTCCAAAGTTTATTTTCACACTATATATATTGTCGGATGCCTAGGGAAGCGTTTCGCAAGGCACTCCATACATTTTCAGAGACAAATTTTCCGTACTCTGCCAAAGCTTATATTCGCTTTGGGTGAGGTGATACAGGACATGATTGAGATGCACAAAGGTATAATGTTTATTATATATATAATATAGAAGAGATATATATAGATATTTAAGATATATAATATATATATATATATATATATATATATATATATATATATATATATATATATATATATATATATATATATATATATATATATATATATATATATATATGTCGTACCTAGTAGCCAGAACGCACTTCTCAGCCTACTATGCAAGGCCCGATTTGCCTAATAAGCCAAGTTTTCCTGAACTAATATATTTTCTCAATTTTTTTTCTTATGAAATGATAAAGCTACCCATTTCATTATGTATGAGGTCAATTTTTTTTTATTGGAGTTAAAATTAACGTAGATATATGACCGAACCTAACCTAACCTAACCTATCTTTATAGGTTAGGTTAGGTTAGGTAGCCGAAAAAGCTAGGTTAGATTAGGTTAGGTGGGTTAGGTAGCCGAAAAAGTTAGGTTAGGTTAGGTTAGGTAGGTTAGGTAGTCGAAAAACAATTAATTCAAGAAAACGTGGCTTATTAGGCAAATTAGGCCTTGCATAGTAGGCTGAGAAGTGCGTTCTGGCTACTAGGTACGACATATGTATATATATATATATATATATATATATATATATATATATATATATATATATATATAAATAATAAAAAGAGGCAGGTATAATGGGTATTAATAGGCCAGGGCATGTTCTATGTGCTTGCTTCTACTGTTTCTGTGTTGGGTCAAACACCGAAGGAACTGGGTTTTGGGTTAATTGAAACAAGAGACCCCTAGAGCTACCAGCTTCCTTTTCCAGCGCCTCAGTGTGGCGATACACACGGGAAATGCACACTGCATTCAGGGATCCTGGCCGCCATCTGAGGTACTGGAGGAACTCGACAACGTATGACAATCATCTTTGTACCTTATATGTAATTCCTTTTTGTAAAAAAGTTTTAATTAAAAAAAAAAGTTTTAATTAAAAAAAAAAGTTTTAATTAGTTTAAAAAAAGTTTCACCCAGACAGTTAAGTCAAGGTCAGCAGTCACATCCCACCCAGACAGTTAAGCCAAGGTCAGCAGTCACATCCCACCCAGACAGTTAAGCCAAGGTCAGCAGTCACATCCCACCCAGACAGTTAAGTCAGGGTCAGCAGTCACATCCCACCCAGACAGTTAAGCCCAGGTCAGCACACACACACATTGCACACGGACTGGTAAGGTCAGCAGTCACATCCCATCCAGACAGTTAAGCCCAGGTCAGCAGTCACATCCCACCCAGACAGTTAAGCCAAGGTCAGCAGTCACATCCCACCCAGACAGTTAAGCCAAGGTCAGCAGTCACATCCCACCCAGACAGTTAAGCCAAGGTCAGCAGTCACATCCCACCCAGACAGTTAAGCCAAGGTCAGCAGTCACATCCCACCCAGACAGTTAAGCCAAGGTCAGCAGTCACATCCCACCCAGACAGTTAAGCCAAGGTCAGCAGTCACATCCCACCCAGACAGTTAAGCCAAGGTCAGCAGTCACATCCCACCCAGACAGTTAAGCCAAGGTCAGCAGTCACATCCCACACAGACAGTTAAGCCAAGGTCAGCAGTCACATCCCACCCAGACAGTTAAGCCAAGGTCAGCAGTCACATCCCACCCAGACAGTTAAGCCAAGGTCAGCAGTCACATCCCACCCAGACAGTTAAGCCAAGATCAGCAGTCACATCCCACCCAGACAGTTAAGCCAAGGTCAGCAGTCACATCCCACCCAGACAGTTAAGCCAAGGTCAGCAGTCACATCCCACCCAGACAGTTAAGCCAAGGTCAGCAGTCACATCCCACCCAGACAGTTAAGCCAAGGTCAGCAGTCACATCCCACCCAGACAGTTAAGCCAAGGTCAGCAGTCACATCCCACCCAGACAGTTAAGCCAAGGTCAGCAGTCACATCCCACCCAGACAGTTAAGCCAAGGTCAGCAGTCACATCCCACCCAGACAGTTAAGCCAAGATCAGCAACAAGGTCATCCCACACAGACAACACTGGGACTGTCTGGGGGGCGGGGTTTGACCCGGCCGCCTCAGAGCCCAACCCGTTCTCGCAAATTCGTAAAGTCAATATTGACTTATTAACTACGTGCATAGGTGATATACTAAACATAATAGATACCCTTAAAAAGATTCATAGAAAACACCGACCTTACCTAACCTTGTTAGTATCTTAAGATAAGCATCGTATTGCTTCGTAATTACAATTATTACTTAACCTATACCTATTATAGGTTAGGTAATAATTGTAATTACGAAGCAATAAGATGCTTTTCTTAACATACTAAGTAGGTTAGGTAAGGTCGGTGTTTTCTATGAATCTTTTTAAGGGTATCTATTATGTTAAGTATGTCACCTATGCACATATTTAATAAGTCAATATTGACTTATTAAATTTGCGAGAACGGGTTGCAGAGCCAGACTGACAACTAAGACAATCAAGCCACCGAGGAACGGCCAGTTGTGTTAGATTTGGAAGTTATATCTATATTCCACATGTTAAAATTTTTGTATAATAACTTTTTCCTCGTTAGTAGTCTCCTCGTTATATATATATATATATATATATATATATATATATATATATATATATATATATATATATATATATATATGTCGTACCTAGTAGCCAGAACGCACTTCTCAGCCTACTATGCAAGCCCCAATTTGCCTAATAAGCCAAGTTTTCATGAATTAATTGTTTTTCGACTAACTAACCTACCTAACCTAACTTAACCTAACTTTTTCGGCTACCTAACCTAACCTAACCTATTAAGATAGGTTAGGTTAGGTTAGGTAGGGTTGGTTAGGTTCGGTCATATAACTACGTTAATTTTAACTCCAATAAAAAAAATTGACCTCATACATAATGAAATGGGTAGCTTTATCATTTCATAAGAAAAAAATTAGAGAAAATATATTAATTCAGGAAAACTTGGCTTATTAGGCAAATCGGGCCTTGCATAGTAGGCTGAGAAGTGCGTTCTGGCTACTAGGTACGACATATATATATATATTGTGACGGTAAAGCGTTGGTGTTCGGCTGTTTCAAAAGCTAGGGGCAGGGCCTCGTCACATTAAAGAAAAAAAAGAGAAAAAGCTGGAACTTTCGTCTGTGGTAAGGTAATGGGAAGATACACAAAACACAGTAAATTTAACAATGAAATTTTAATTACATTAGAAAAACAAGACATGAATAAAATTGAGCATAAAATATACAAGACAAGTCAACAAACAAAATAATAAGAATAATCACTGGCAAATGAAAAGTTACGTTAAGACAAGTGAGTTATAGCAAAATAAATAATAATGGTGCTGGAATATTGGCTTCGAGCTGCCACCTCCCTTAGTACACGAAAGCCAAGGCTTAGTCTACCAACGAGAGATGTCAACTGCAAGGAGCACTGGGATATTCTGACTGTTCTGGGCCACTGCAGCCCAGACATCAACTTGTGGCGGAGGGCGGAGGGCAGGTGCGACGGGACACCAGCTAATCAGCGACAGGCAGGCAATGGACAAGCAGTTTGCCGGTTTACGGTGGCGGTGGCGAGCAGGTGTGCCGGTGTGCTGGATACGTTTTGCTCTCTGGGCAAAACGTTTTGGAGATACTTGCTGGCCGTATCTTCTATATTATCTTTGTTGTTACGTACTTTGAAGGGAAGAGCAGGCTCAATCTCTCTTGAAAGAGATTATCGTCACATATATATATATATATATATATATATATATATATATATATATATATATATATATATATATATATATATATATATATATATATATATATATATATGCGAACAAGCCAGAATGGTCCCCTGGACAATATGCAACTGATATATATATATATATATATATATATATATATATATATATATATATATATATATATATATATATATATATATATATATTATAAAAAAATGAAAATGTTCGTTTGTTCAAAATCGCTAATCTTCGAAAGTTTTTCACTGATTGCTTTGAAATTTTCACACAATGTTCCATTCGCATCCGGCCATGTTTTTATATACATACTATATAGATGTCACGTCTGTGGCGGTAAAAAAAACATGCTTTCTCTGAAAAACTGTGTTTTTCATATGTTTTTCAAGTGAGGGAAATCTTTGAAACTTCTTTACCGATTGCTTTGAAATTTTGACACAACGTTGCAATCGAATAGGCATGTCTTTTTATATATCTACTATATACATGCCTCACCTGTGACGGGAAAAAAAACATGTTTTTTTTTTTAACAGCCCCATCTGTTGCATGTAAGAGCAAGACACACACACATTATATACTAAATATGTAACAATTCCATTTCAATGTTTCTGACTGCATTGATAAATGCAATTTTCATAGATTTTGATTTATTTGCATTTGATTGAATTATTTTGTTTGAATTGCGTTGGAATTGAGCTATGTTGTTTACCATACCGTTCATTTCGTGAGAATAGTTTTTTTTTTTCATTATTTCATTTCATTTTTAACTGTTTTTCTTATATTTCAGTGATTGGAACATCAGATCACTTGATGTTCCCAATTTTCTGATGGGAGCATCAGACGATTTGGGAAGGCATTGGACGAGGGAGTGGGGAATGGTGGGGATGATGAGGGGACGGAAGTGAGAGATGGTGGGGAGGACGAGGGGACAAGAGAAGGGGTAATGGTGGGGAAGGACGAGGGGACGGGGGTAGTTTGGGATGGTGGGAAGGAGGGGGATGGGGGAATAGAGAATGGCGGGTAGGACGAAGGGACAGGGGAGTGGTGCATGGTGGGAAGGAAGAGAGGATGGTGGAGTTGGGAGGACGGGGGACAATGAGTAGTGGAGAGTACGCCAAGCCAGGACCGTTTTGCTTTTTTCGACGGTCCTGACTTGGCGTACCCATTTTTAGTTACCCCAATGAGATTTGACGGTCCTGACTTGGCGTACCCGTTTTTAGATACCCCAATGAGATTTGACGGTCGTGACTTGGCGTACCCGTTTTTAGATACCCCAATGAGATTTGACGGTCGTGACTTGGCGTACCCGTTTTTAGATACCCCAATGATATTTGACGGTCCTGACTTGGTGTACCCATATTTAGTTACCCCAATGAGATTTGACGGTCCTGACTTGGCGTACCCGTTTGTAGTTACCCCAATGAGATTTGACGGTCCTGACTTGGCGTACCCGTTTGTAGTTACCCCAATGACCCTTGCACAGGCATCCGTAATGGTCAATGACGTCACCAGCTAGCCCCTCAGTGTTCCTGCACAGGTACGTTCAAGGGAATTAAAAGGTCCTGACTTGGCGTACCAGTTTTTAGTTACCTCTGCTAGTGATTGCCTTATAGTTCATGAATCCATTCAGGCACACCTCTATCATGTCACCCCTGTCTTTTTCGCCTTTCTAGTGAATGTTTTTTAAGCTTTGTCAATCTTTTTTCAGAGATTGCTTATGTAGCATAGGGCAAATAAAAATGAAAACCCACTATCAACCATTTGTATGAAAACAGTCCCCTGCCAGGCGTGGTGACTTCAATGCGATTTCAGTAGTAATCAATATTACTGAATTAACGCATAAATATATATGCGCGTGCATAAATATATATGCACATCTCACATTCGCTCAAAACATACCTCGCACACATTACTGTAGCATATAACAAATAAAAAATACTCATTAAGTAAAAGCAAGCCTCTCATGTTTTGAAATAAGGCCTTCTGCAGTTACCTTCTTTTCTGACGTCTATGCCTCCCCACCACCCTGCCTCCCACCAACTCTGCCACACACCAACCCTGCCTCCCACCATCTCGGCCTCCCACCATCCCCACCTCCCACCATCTTTTGCCTCCCACCAACCCTACCTCCCACCATCTCTCCCTCTCACCAACCCTGCCTCCCACCATCTCTCCCTCTCACCAACTCTGCCTCCCACCATCTCTCCCTCTCACCAACCCTGCCTCCCACCATCTCTCCCTCTCACCAACTCTGCCTCCCACCATCTCTCCCTCTCACCAACCCTGCCTCCCACCATGTCTCCCTCTCACCAACCCTGCCTCCCACCATCTCTCCCTCTCACCAACTCTGCCTCCCACCATCTCTCCCTCTCACCAACCCTGCCTCCCACCATCTCTCCCTCTCACCAACCCTGCCTCCCACCATCTCTCCCTCTCACCAACTCTGCCTCCCACCATCTCTCCCTCTCACCAACCCTGCCTCCCACCATCTCTCCCTCTCACCAACCCTGCCTCCCACCATTATCTCCCTCTCACCAACCCTGCCTCCCACCATCTCTCCCTCTCACCAACCCTGCCTCCCACCATCTCTCCCTCTCACCAACCCTGCCTCCCACCATTATCTCCCTCTCACCAACCCTGCCTCCCACCATCTCTCCCTCTCACCAGCCCTGCCTCCCACCATCTCTCCCTCTCACCAACCCTGCCTCCCACCATCTCTCCCTCTCACCAGCCCTGCCTCCCACCATCTCTCCCTCTCACCAACCCTGCCTCCCACCATCTCTCCCTCTCACCAGCCCTGCCTCTCCACCATCTCTCCCTCTCACCAGCCCTGCCTCCCACCATCTCTCCCTCTCACCAACCCTGCCTCCCACCATCTCTCCCTCTCACCAGCCCTGCCTCTCCACCATCTCTGCCTCCCACCAACTCTGCCTCCCACCAACTCTGCCTTGAGGAACGCTAGATGGTTACAAATTCCTCCATACATCAGATTAGATAGACTTAATGGGTCCCGTTGTGAAAGATCGTCAGAGAAGTTGGTCAGTGGTCTGTTATTGACCCTTGATTCAATTTCGGTGACGATGGTGTGAAGCTCTTGTAGATCAATCTTCTGGTGGTGGAGGGTTTTCCTTAAACACCACTTGACTGTTCCCACCATCCGGTCATAGAAGCCTCCATGCCATGGTCCTCTAGGAGAATGGGGTTATGAACTTCCATTGGCACTGCTGTTGATTTAGGGCAGTGCATACCACTGGATGATTCCAGACTTTCCTCAGACATGCTTCACCTGCCATAAATTCGGACCCAATGACTGAGATAATAAAGTTTGGACAGGATCGATGGGCCACAAACCTTAGGAAAGCAGGTATGAATGACTCGGCCCTCATGTCTGGGGTCCCTACAGAGTATTAGGGATGTAATTTTGGAGATAAATGTAGCCTCTGCGATTAGATTAATGAGGGGGTGGAGCTAATGAATTAATGTCTGATATGAAATGTAATGAACATTGAATGTTAATGAATAATAAGAGAATATGAGTACCCTATGTTCTAATCTTATAGAGCATGATGGTATTCCAGAATGTATTGCTTTGCCGAAGAGAGAATTCCCACTACCATGGGGGGATTGTAACGTAGATGTAGTAATTATTCCAGTGCAAAAGAAAAAAAGTATGAATAAGATAGGAAAGCTGAGAGCAACATATGATTGTATAATTAGAGAATTGACTACAGAAAGCACACTACATATATATTGTGATGGGTCAGTAGCTATAGTGATCATTAGCAAAAACTGTCACTGCTCTACCTGTTGTAAAGGTTAAAATAACAAGTTTTTCACAGATTAAGGAGCAAATCAAAAATAAAATACTCCCATCTATCACAATGGCAGGTTCGAAAGAGGAGTACACAGTGTCTTGTTTCTATTACATCAGTGAGTCTTCCTTCCGCTGATTTAGCTCTGTGGTGACTTGTGATAGATGGGAGTATTTTATTTTTTATTTGCTCCTTAAACTGTTACAAGTTACTAGAGATTGACAGATCAGTAGCTGGCCTGTGGAACATTTAGAACAAATCGGTTTTGTTTCGAGGCGCCAGGACAGTTTTAGTAAAGAAAAAATCCTGCTTGATAAACTTGCTGGAATTTGATAACAAGATGACGGGAATCAAGCAAGACAGAAGGATGAGCAGAATGCATATCAAAAATGTTCTCAAAAATGGCTGTTAGTTTAACCCAGCCAAATGCAAAGTTATGAGGAAGGGAACAGGCGCACTAAGACCTGTACAGCAATATAGAATAAAGAGAAAACAGATTATTTTATCGGAAAAGAAGAAAGTCCTGGGAGTGGACATAACGCCATTTGTGATGCCAGAAGCTCACATTAGCAGAATAACAGCTGCATATACCATTTTGGCCAACATCCGTGTATCCTTCAGAAATTTGGACAAGGGAGCTTTCCGGTCCCTATGTACAGGAAAGGTGAGACCCACACTTGAATATGAATGTGCATCCTCAGCATGGAACCCTTACCTATAAAAGGACAAGAGGAAACTAGAAAAGGTCCAAAGATATGCAACGAGACTCGTTCCTGAGCTGAAGGGCTTATGCTCTAAGGAAAGACAGAGAACTGGGCCGTACCACACTGTAGGAAAGGGGAGAGAAGGGGAATATGATAATATATAAAATTCTAAGGGAAATTGACAAGGCAGACAAAATAATATTGTTCAAAGCAAAGAACAGCAGAACGAGGGGTCATAGAAGGAAATTAAAGACCCAAATGAGTCACATGGACGTCAGACAGAACTTTTTCAGTGTCAGAGCTGTCAATAAATGGAACTGGTTAAACGTTGAAGTCGTTGAAGTTAATTATATTAAACAATTTATATGTAAATATGATTAAAGTGGGATAAAACAGACATTGCAATAACCTAAGAATGTTTAGAAGGTGGGGCTAAAAGCCTAGCTTGACCATGAAGGCACATCTAGGTGAGTACATCTATGCGAGTCCGCACAAACACATACACGCATACATAAGTCCTTGCAACAGTGTATAACACTCTGAGGTCGTGGTCCTAAGGCCCCGGGTTTGATTCCCGGGCGAGACATAGGACATGGGCAGTTTTTTTTTCACCTGATGTATCTTTTCATCTAGCAGTAAACAGGTACCTGGGAGTTATACAACTGCTGCGGGCTGCTTCCTGGTGATGTGGGAGGAAGAGAAAAAACACATTTAGTATGAAAGAGGGAAAATAGGGCTGGAGTCGGTAAATTACACAACCAGCGATTAGAAAGGCGGGGTCCAAGAGCTAAGAGTTCGACCCTACAGACACACAGTAAATACACACACACACACAGGACGCCGAACACCGTAACCGGTTGCTGTACCTGGCCCCTGTCCTAGATAGACCCCAACATAACAGTTACAGAAGGCGTTATGGAGCTTCCAAGCTACTAGGTGGGTGTGGTAGTGGGTTTAATGTCCAGTAGTGAAGTATGTGCTTTTAATACATACTCACACTTGCTCATACTTCACATTAATAGAAATAAACTCTATATTAATATTATTGAAGTGACTTTACTTGGGAATTATTTGTATGTGAGGCGGCCTCATGTCAGGTGAGGTGAGTGACGTCACAGATAGTTGACTCATCAGGCCAAGCTAGTCAAGAGGCGCGGCGGGCAGTGTGGCGCGGGCCGGCGTGGGGAGAGGTGCTGCTCAGCGCCCGCCTCATTGGTTTTACTAAATTAGTCACCTGGACAGTCCTGTGCATGAGGTTACCTGCGCCAGACTTACAGGCAAGTTACTCTAGATGATTAGTTATTTTATCACATTGTATTCTGTTGGTAGAATAGGCGATATTTGCTGTCTAAATAAGCAGAGTTACAAGATGTTAAAGTTTTATTTAAAAAAATCAATGTTTTGGTTTACTCATTTGTAAAGATAGAGTAAAATACCTTTGTCTATTGGACAAGTCGTGTGATTAACTGTTCCACAACAGCGGCTTGAGTGTCAACTTTATAGTGAAATTGACCGTTCGACCCAAAGCTGGTGTAAAAGAGTTTACACAATTATTATTATAGTTAAATTCTGGCAGTTATAAGGTGTTTTTTGTTAACGATCAGATTTCAATCTTTGAAATACGGACCAAAGACTTAGTCTAGCAAGCGTCACAATTCCCCCCCCCCCCGCCCCGGCCCATCCTATGTGAATGAAACTGTCCATCCTGAGTCAGTGTCGTCCACGCTGCAGCCAACCCCAGAGACGCCTTAATTAACATTAACGTCCTGTGTAACAAACTACTATATTTTGTTCACTACAAATATATATTAATGAATATTAAAATTGTCTAATTTAAATATTTGTAAAATTTAAATAATTTCCATCAACTATGGTAGTCGATGGAAATTATAGCACGTGAGTGCATTCCCACCTGTCTCCCTCGCCTAATAAATAATAATGTATAATAGTTCAAGAATCAAAAACTCTTAAATAAATCTTGTGTTAAAATGTATGAACTGTTGTGGGTCAGTGCACGGACGAGCATAGACTGAGGACAAGTTAAATGTGAAGCGTTCTTCACGTTCATGTTTGGTTGCCGGGTTAACGACCACTTGGCCGTTGTTGAGAACGTCCATGTTTGGTTGCCGGGTTAACGACCACTTGGTCGTTGTTGAGAACGTTCATGTTTGGTTGCCGGGTTAACGACCACTTGGTCGTTGTTGAGAACGTTCATGTTTGGTTGCCGGGTTAACGACCACTTGGCCGTTGTTGAGAACGTCCATGTTTGGTTGCCGGGTTAACGACCACTTGGCCGTTGTTGAGAACGGGCTGTTGAAGACTCAAGTCTGAGGTTGGGTTATGCCATTCTGTGGTATAAGCCTGCTTTTTGCATCAAACAAAGTCTGACCTGAGCGATTGTCTAGTTATTTCTTCATCTTTAAATGAGGATATGTTCAATTTAGTATTTTGAGGTATTTAATATAATGTGTAATTTCAGGTATGTACGAGGGTGCATCAGTACATCGGCACTGCAGGTATGGTCAACCAGACCCAAGAAATTGGTCTCGTACAACAGCACTGCAGGTATGGTCAACCAGACCCAAGAAATTGGTCTCGTACAACAGCACTGCAGGTATGGAGGGATTAAAGTTACTTGGGAAAACTTTCGAATCGCAATTGGTCATAATGTAGTGTGTGTATTCCCACAAGTACAACAGGTGAAGGGAACTAGTTTAACACGTTATACCTTGCAGCGGTGGCCTTCTAATAGGTATAGCCTAAGAACTCTATGCATTAACCACTTCAGAGTGGTAAACCATTCTTCTGGCCAGTAATTTGAACATTTAGTTGTGGTGTAACATGTTAATGTTTATCTAACATTTTTGGGTACATTTCAATGCTCTTCCCTCTCCATCCACCCTTCTGTTAGTCTTTACTATCCCACCAGTCCAATCAATTATAAACACAAACATTACCCAAGAGGGTGATGTTGCAGCTGGGGTTAGAAGGAAAGTTTGTGTGAGGGGAAAGTGCCGGGGCATAACCTAGCAAGCTGAATATACCGTCGGACAGTTTTGGGAGGCTGAGCACTTGCAGCTATGTGGCCATCATCCGCATCTTGCACAAAATATTGGTAGCCCCTGAACGCTGCAGCAATTCTGCAAATTGACAAATATTGTGGTCAGGCGGCAGACACTGAAGTGTTAAGAGGTGAACGTTCCTGGGTCTCCGAAACGAGGTAACGTGGTGCTTCAGGTTTGTTGTTAGTGCTCACGGTTCCTCATTATTAGGGGGAGAAAAGATTATATAATTGGCGTATGATGCCTTGCCGGATTATGTAATTGGCGTTTACCATAGTGCGCCTGGCCGGACCCACCCGGGAGGACGGTTGCCAGGTACTGCTGCTGGTTCTACTACCTGTGCTGAGCCATCTGGACGTTGTTCGTAGCAGCTGGCTATTAAATACTTTACCATCTGCCAACCACCACGTATACCAGGGGGCCAGACGGCAGGTTTCTGTTCAGCCTAATGCACGTAATGTGCCAGGAACCTGCCTCCTAAGGCCTTCTCCTCCACACCACCATGAAGAACGGTTGCAAAGTTCTGCCTCCAGCTCCACTCGCTGCTCAAAGCCATCTGGAGGTGATATTCACTCCAGCCGACTGCAAAACTCAACACCTGGTAATTACGAAGTGCACAAGGGGGACCAGTGCCAGACCCAAGACTCCTGCCATCACTCCAGCTTCCCCACAAGTACCAGGTGCTGTAACTTCTGCCAGTGGTGGGCCTGCCCCTGATGTAGAATGGCCACACCTCGGTTCTGCCAGTGGTGGGCACGCCCTTGATGTAGAGTGGTCACTCCCCAGGTCTGGGACTGTCACCTACTCTGGGGGGGGGGGGGACCTCCCACAGCTGGACCCCAGTCAACTGGAAGTTGGGAGATAAGCAACAGGATCAAGCTGAGACGGACAGCAACATCAGCCTCCATATCAACTCGCCACTGGGTCGCTCCACTGATCAAGCCGATGCTGACCATCGTGAACTGTGGCAGGAACACCAGCACCAGTCACAGCAGGAGACGGAGCAGCTTAAAGAGCAGCTCCGATATGAGAGAAAATCCATGAGCAACATTGCAGAGCTGCTCACGGGCATGAGGGAACTTTTAAGCATGGACTGCCTCCCTCCTTCCCCCTACCCCGGGAACCGGTCGGCCGAGCGGACAGCACGCTGGTCTTGTGATCCTGTGGTCCCGGGTTCGATCCCGGGCGCCGGCGAGAAACAATGGGCAGAGTTTTTCACCCTATGCCCCTGTTATTTAGCAGTAAAATAGGTACCTAAGTGTTAGTCAGCTGTCACGGGCAGCTTCCTGGGGGTGGAGGCCTGGTCGAGGACCGGGTTGCGGGGACACTTACAAGCCCCGAAATCATCTCAAGATAACTCAAGAAGATACCCCTCCTTCCACCCCTGAACCCTCCAAACATGTGCTCCCTTGCCAATCAGGTGAAACATCCAGTGATCTGGAATGCTTGTGTAGAGGAGCCCTTCCACGATGGTTAACTGCCAAAGCTGTGCTAAGATATTGGATCGACTTTGTTTGCCTTTTCATCTATAAAGTCCCAGTCTCCGTGGTGTAGTGGTAAGACACTCACCTGGCGTTCCGCGAGCGCTTTGTCATGGGTTCGTATCCTGGCCGGGGAGGATTTACTGGGCGCAAATCCTTAACTGTAGCCTCTGTTTAACTCAACAGTAAAATGGGTACTTGGTTGTAAAAAAAATTCTTCGCGGCGGGAAGGGGGGGGGGGGTCGTATTCCAGGGACCTGCCCGAAACGCTACGGTACTAGTGGCTGTACAAGAATGTAACAACTCTTGTACACTCTTTTTTTTTAGATATGTACTAGACAATTAGAGGCAAATGGGACATTGGTAATATGCTAAGAAATGTTCCTGGAGTTGTATCTAGTGATAATATATATTAAGTGGACTAATAATATAAATCTATATAATGCTTTTGAAATGTACAAATGAGTTATCCATCCTAAGCTGGAACATTGCATCCGTCAAAAGAAGTTCTGTAATTTACATCATAAAGTAACAACTGAACACACCAATATTGTAAGTCTCCAGGAGTCTAGAGTTCCTGCAAGAACCTCGCCCTCAAAATGGCTCTCATTTGTTTCTTACTCCCTCAGGTCCAGTAACTCTTTCATTCTATAAATCAAACAATCCCTACCCCATCAACTTCGAGAAAAGCAAACTGAGGGGCAAGAATATTATATAGCGAGTACTTATGTGGGCAACTCTATCCTCAATGTATTTAATCTGTATGCTCCAGCAGGAGAGTTAAATTATATTGATCTTCCGGCCTGCGCTCAAGCAGAGCCCACAATCATTCTTGGTGACGACAATGCTAGACACAAGGACATTGGCGGCTCTCGCTTCAGAAACGGGAATGGGAATCAACTGCTGTCGCTACTAAATAGTTACCAAGATGTGCAGATTGTGGGCGACCTTGAACCTCCACACTTCTGGAGGCATTCTAGACCTCTGTGTTGGTTTCAACGTCACTCAGGTCTGGTCCACATCTATTGTAACATGTCACAATATCAAATGTTATAAAAGATGTCAGAAAAAACGATGTCAGATCATCCTAGATTGACTACTCTGTATCTGAAATACCATCCTGCATGGTGGTAATTTTTAAACGCAAACGGCTCAGTGTTTCTCCTGCTCGACGTAAAGACTGTCGCTCATGTGTCAGTGTTACAGCACTTATGATCCCTCCACAGTCGAGATACTTAACGACGATCTAGTACAGAACATTCAGATGTTCGCTGACCCTTTAAGTCGGCCCTCCGCACCAACCAGTGGTCGGAACGATATGAAAAGTAATAAACACCATGTCTATTACAATGACCCTAAACTGCGTACTTAGAAATGCACTTCTAAACAGTTGGACTTGCATATAGGGAAACACGTACGCCAGCAATGCTCAAGCTCTTTCAGAAAGCCCAAGCCAAGGCGAAGGAGCGCATGGCAGAGCTCGGGCAAGATAACTGGGACACTTGTGAAGTCTAAATTCTCACACTCCCCTCAGCCAGGCATGGAAGAATATTCAAAGGCGATAAGATCGTTCAAGTGTCACACCCTCACCCTCTACACAGAGCAAACGAGGTTGTCGATGCTTGGGCAACCACCTCTAGCTTCAATAATCTTCCCCCAGATCATAATCAGATTAAATGTTGGTTACGGAGATCTAGAAAGGCTCGTTGACTTCATGAACCACAAGGAAGATGAATGCAACGTGCCATTTACAGAGTTTTTTTTCGCCCTGAGCAAAGGTATGCCACGTCACCTGATGAGGATGGCACCACTTATGGCATTTTGTTTGCTTCCTCTAGTACCAGGAAATCCCATTCTTGAGATATATAATATGAGCTATGTAACTGAGGAACTTCCTATCTCTTTGACCAACAGTATAATCATTCCAATTACCAAGTTAAATCAAGATAATACGTTCTGCCCAATTTCCCTTATTAGCTGCATTTACAAAACATTCGAGTGTGATCCTTAAGTCTCCTCCATAGAATAAGAACAATGTTATCCCCCCCCCCCCAGATATATAGCTATGTATCTGAAGGAGCTATATATCATGGTGGTGGTGCAATGATGCATGGAAGGAGTGTGCATCATTGCATCACCACCTTTCTTACCCTGCACACTGAAATTATATACCACCTTCCTAGATCTCAAGTCTGCCTTTGATATTGCAAACCGACATGTTATCTTAAGTGAGCTTGCGAGAATGAATATGGGTGGTCGGCTTCTTTGTTGGATTAGGGGTCCCTTATCCAACAGGAAGTCATGTGTTTTTCCAGGGGCAGAGTTATGTAACAAGAGACTTCTAACTAGGTACCCCACAGGGAGGTGTCCTCAGTCCTAAATTATTAAATATCTTAAACACGCTGTTAAACTGTTCCGAACAAACACAACGTGCACATGATTAGCTATGCTGCATTATCTAACACTGTGCACAGTTGCAAACCCAATAAGATTTCAACTTAGATTGAACAGAGCAGAAGTTTTTACACATGGGGACAAAACCTCACTGAAGCGATCATACGAGTCATAAATACTCCGCCTAAGTAAAACAGAAACAAGCAACATTTAGTGTGCCAGCCAGACGGGCACGTGCAGGAATTTCCATGCCAAAACAAATCCTATGTTGCTGATAAGATACACACCACTGGGTATGCCAGCACGCAGAACACTCTTAACTCTGTATTAAACTCGTGTCAGGACCTAGGTTTAGTCATCTCGGCAGATGAAACATACTAAATCGGCTCCCACCCAGGCAAGGGGGAAGGGAAGGGAATTATCAGGGGAAAAGTGCCAAGCCATAATGACTATATAGCACTTAAAAGGGGTCAGGATAAGGATTTGGGATGGGACTGGATGGGGGGGGGGGATGATTCCCAACCACTTGGACGGCCGGGAATTGAACATCGACCTGCATGAAGCGAGACCGTCGCTCTACCGTCCAGCTCAAGTGGTTGGGACCCGGGCAAGGAGCTGCTGTTCGTAAGATGTAAAGATGTAACTGTCTGATAGATCCCAGCTTGACTATGTAAATAGATTCAAATAACTTGGCCTTGAGGTGCCACTGTATGGACCTGTTGTATTCAGACTTTGTCGTCAGTATAGAGGCTCAGAGATCTCAAGGCTATTGTAGATTATCACTCAGGCTATTGTCATGTTCACAGAAAATGGTACCATCCGTTTTCTATGTGTGGCGGAGCAGACGCCAGGGAAGGTAAACAGAGCATACAGGACGCCCGCCAAGCTTGGAAGCAGCTAGTCATGTAATTGTGTATATACGTATTAAAGTCAGTAACCAAGTCATGACTTTACATCAACCCTACAACCAAGACTTCCTCAGTAACACACAAACACCACAGTGGCGACGAGGATGAACTGGGAACGCAGGTATTTTGTTCAACTTCAAACAAGGAAGGAGCATGCTGTCTCGCCCAGAAGAGGAAGGAGAAGTCGTGCTGTGAGCACCATACCCAATGCTATGTGCTAACCAATGCTATGTGCTACCCCAAGCTATGTGCTGACTGAAGAAGCTGTGTTCTAAGGAATCTGCCGACGCCGTGTACGAAACGACGCTTTGATGTATACAAAATCTGATGTTTTGGTTACGAAACGACGCTCCTTGCTACAAAATTCTTCACACTGAACTGACTGCTGTACCGACTGCTGCACCGACTGCTGCACCGACTGCTGCACCGACTGCTGCACCAACTGCTGTGCCAACTGCTGTGCTGCTGTGAGTAGGAACAACACATGTACACAAGGGCTAGGTAAGAAGTCAGTTGCTGCTATATTGTGCACTGTTGTGAACTTTTGCATTAAAATGCTTGTGTGCTTTGCAAAATTAAAGTAATTACAGTGAATTCTTGACTAACATACACAGTGCAGTAAGTGTTTAATATTCTGAGGAACATTTTAAGTGATAAGTTACATTTATTCAGTAAAAATGGCAAATATACCTCAGGTTCCTGCATTTGATCCTGACTGTGATCAGACAAACCTGTCACAGAGGTGGGTCAAATGGCTTAAAAGGTTTGAAAATTTGTTGATAGTTTCTGACATCAAAAGTGCTGAAAGAAAGCGTGCCTTTCTACTTCATTATGCAGGTGAGAGAGTTTGTGACATCTTTGACACACTGAATGACACTGGTGGTGCCAAAGATTATGACATTGCCAAAGCCAAACTAACAGAGCATTTCAAACCAAGGCAAAATACTGCAATGGAAATTATGCATTTCAGGAGAGCCAGACAACTCTCTAATGAAACCGTTGATCAATACCACACACGTCTGCAGGGTTTAGCAGCCCATTGTGAGTTTGCTGATATTGACAAAGAAATCAAACGGCAAATAATTGAAACATGCTCATCTACACGTCTCCGTCGAAGAGCTCTAGAACTTGTTGATGATGACAGTTCTCTTACCAAGATACTGGATATGGCTCGTCGAATGGAAGATGCTGCACGTGATGCTCGTGTCATGAGTGCAGTGCCAACAACGGTTCTGCCACTGTTACTAACAGTGATGAGGTACGTAAGGTTCAGGGAGGACATCGTAATCAAAGAAGATATCATGGCAAACCTAACAGTAAATTGAGCCGAGAACCACATCACAACTGGAGTCATGGAACAAGACTCAAGCAGTCACAACGACTCACATCAGAGGGTGTCAACAATAAATGTTACAATTGTGGAGGAGACTACCCACACCAAGATAATGTTTGTCCTGCTCAAGGTAAGAAGTGTTAAGAGTGTGGAAAACTAGGTCATTTTGGTGCTATGTGTCGTTCCGCACTAAAGAAACCACAGTCAGTGAATAAAAGCACTGTACGAGGATCAGGTCATAGGGGTCGAGGTGGTAAACACAATATTGCACCTCATATCCAGAATGTTAACAATGTACAAGACAACATTTCATTACAACCAGACTCAGATGACAGTGAATGTGATTATACTCATGGAGTACAAGCAATCACAGAATGGAATGATCTTCCAAACAACCCAGAGACTATAGTATACATTGCTGGTATTTGTCTCAAAGTTCTTATTGACACTGGATCAAACATTGACACCATTGCTGAGTGCCACTATAAAAAATTTAAAAAACAGTTCCCAAAGCTAGAAAAATACAATGGTAAAGCCACTGCCTATGCTTCAAAGGTAGCCTTGCCATTGATTGAAACTTTCACTGCAGAGATTAAGTCAAAGAATGCAATGCTCATTAATACATTCCATGTTAGGAATGCAAAGGAGTCTTTACTCAGTTACAAGACTTCAACCAAATTGGGGCTACTTCAGCTTTCTAATGCTGTAGCAGTGGAATCTGCAAACAATGTTGATGCTATTGTTGCTGAATTTTCTGATCGATTTAAATCCATAGGTTGTTATACTGATAGCAAAGTACATGTGCATATCAACCCAGATGTAATTCCAGTTGCCCAACCACATCGCCGACAACCATTCCAAACTCACAAGAAAGTCGATGCCGAACTGGATAGGCTGATGGAGCTAGATATCATTGAACCAGTAACAGGCCCAACACCATGGGTAAGCCCAATTGTCACTCCACCAAAGCCGAAGAATCCAGATGAGATACGCATTTGTGTGGACATGCGTGTTCCCAACAAGGCAATAATGCGTGAACGCCATCCTACACCCACTGTAGATGATATGATCTACCGCTTGAATGGTGCAACTGTATTCAGCAAGTTAGATTTAAACAAGGGCTATCATCAGCTTGAACTTGATGATGAGAGTCGATTCATCACAACGTTTACGACACATCGAGGTCTGTATAGGTACAAGCGCCTGAGTTTTGGTATCAACAGTGCTGCTGAGGTATTCCAGCACATCATCAGCCAGGTATTGCAAGACATACCTAATGCTGACAACATGTCTAATGACATCATTGTTTATGGCCGTACCCAAGCTGAACACGACAAAGCTCTTCGTGCAACATTGCAACGCATACGAGAAAAGAATCTGACGTTAAGCCGAGCAAAGTGTAAGTTCAATCAACATAAAATTGAATTCTTTGGACATGTACTTAGTGACAAAGGTCTGTCTCCGGATCCTAAGAAAGTTGCAGATATCAAGAATGCTGCACCTCCTTCAACGTCAACTGAAGTACATAGTTTTCTAGGAATGGCAAACTACTGTTCTCGCTTCATTCCAGATTTTGCTACCATTACGAAGCCTCTACGTGAGCTGAAGAAAAAATGCATCATGGTACTGGAGCGATATCGAGCAAAATGCATTTGATGCTGTGAAAGATGCACTAGTAGAGAATGCGACTGCTGCATACTTTGATCCATCAATGGACACTGAGTTAACGGTGGATGCTAGTCCTGTTGGTTTAGGTGCTGTTTTAGCCCAACACAAACCTGGTCAACCAGATTCCAAAGTAGTAATTGGCTACGCCAGCCGTTCTCTCACAGATGTTGAGCAACGATACAGTCAGACAGAGAAGGAAGCTCTTGCTCTTGTATGGAGCTGTGAACACTTCAATGTGTATCTGCTTGGTGCACCCTTCACCACGATAGTCAGTGACCACAAACCGTTGGAGACCATCTTCAATAATCCAAAGTCCAAACCACCAGCTCGCATTGAGAGATGGGCTCTTCGTCTGCAATCATACAACTTTACAGTGAAATACAAGCCGGGTGCAGGCAATCCCGCTGATTACATCAGTCGACATCCTGCCAACAGTTTCACCATCACCAAGCATCAGCAAGTTGCCGAGGAATATGTACACTCTGTAACCTGTGATGCAGTCCCTAAGGCTCTCACTCATGATGAAATCCGTACTGCAACACTAGAGGACCCAACTCTGCAAGCAACAGTGGATGCATTGACTAAGAAAAAGTTTCCACGCATCCCACCCTCAGGAGTTGACCAAGATGCGTTCAGAGGACTTAAACGCATCCAGACAGAATTAAGTGTTACGCAACAACGCGACACTGTGCTGCGAGGTACTCGTATTGTCATTCCAGCTGTTCTCCAGCAACGTGCTCTGAAGCTTGCACATCAAGGACACCAAGGTCTTGTTAGGACCAAACAGCTGCTACGAGAAAAGGTGTGGTTTCTTGGCATTGATCGTCAAGCAAAGGACATGCATGATGCCTGTGTCCCTTGCCAAGCTGCAGTGGATACTTCAAGATCAACACCTCTACAACCTTCACCACTACCTGCTGCACCATGGACGGAAGTATCGATGGACTTCTGCGGACCGCTACCAACTGGAGAGTACTTGATGGTAGTCATTGATGATCACTCACGTTATCCAGAAGTAGAAATCATCACTTCCACATCTGCAAAGGCTGTCATCCCGAAACTCGACAAGATCTTCTCAAATTTTGGCATTCCTGAAGTTGTCAAGACGGACAATGTACCGCCATTCAATGGACAAGACTTCGTCAACTTTGCTGAGCATATTGGATTCAAACACCGCCGTGTGATGCCACTACATCCTCAAGCAAATGGAGAAGTTGAGAGAGTCATGCAACCTCTCATGAAAGCGGTACTCTGTGCTCATGCCGAAGGACGATCCTGGGAACAAGCTATGTATGCTTTTCTCAGGAACTACCGTGCAACACCACATGGAACACTGGGCAAGTTGCCTGGTGAACTTTTATTTGGACGTCCTATGAGAATCGCACTACCCGTCATGCCAGCCGAGGTAACGGATAAACGTCTCGCTCAGAAGGATGCACTAGCCAAGGGCAAAATGAAAATTGCTCATGACCAACGTGCAAAGGAACAAGTCATAAAGGTTGGAGATACTGTTCTCGTTATCATCAACTAGTACAGCCTCCCATCAACCAGTACAGCCTCCCATCAACCAGTACAGCCTCCCATCAACCTGTAAAGCCTCCCATCAACCTGTACAACCTCCCATCAACCTGTACAGCCTCCCATCAACCTGTACAGCCTCCCATCAACCAGTACAACCTCCCATCAACCTGTACAGCCTCCCATCAACCAGTACAGCCTCCCATCAACCAGTACAGCCTCCCATCAACCAGTACAGCCTCCCATCAACCAGTACAGCCTTCCATCAACCTGTACAGCCTCCCATCAACCTGTACAGCCTCCCATCAACCAGTACAGCCTCCCATCAACCAGTACAGCCTCCCATCAACCAGTACAGCCTTCCATCAACCTGTACAGCCTCCCATCAACCTGTACAGCCTCCCATCAACCTGTACAGCCTCCCATCAACCAGTACAGCCTCCCATCAACCTGTACAGCCTCCCATCAACCAGTACAACCTCCCATCAACCTGTACAGCCTCCCATCAACCAGTACAGCCTCCCATCAACCAGTACAGCCTCCCATCAAACAGTACAGCCTCCCATCAACCAGTACAGCCTTCCATCAACCTGTACAGCCTCCCATCAACCTGTACAGCCTCCCATCAACCAGTACAGCCTCCCATCAACCAGTACAGCCTTCCATCAACCTGTACAGCCTCCCATCAACCTGTACAGCCTCCCATCAACCTGTACAGCCTCCCATCAACCAGTACAGCCTCCCATCAACCAGTACAGCCTCCCATCAACCAGTACAGCCTCCCATCAACCGGTACAGCCTCCCATCAACCAGTACAGCCTCCCATCAACCTGTACAGCCTCCCATCAACCAGTACAGCCTCCCATCAACCAGTACAGCCTCCCATCAACCAGTACAGCCTCCCATCAACCTGTACAGCCTCCCATCAACCTGTACAGCCTCCCATCAACCAGTACAGCCTCCCATCAACCAGTACAGCCTCCCATCAACCAGTACAGCCTCCCATCAACCAGTACAGCCTCCCATCAACCAGTACAGCCTCCCATCAACCAGTACAGCCTCCCATCAACCAGTACAGCCTCCCATCAAACCTGTACAGCCTCCCATCAACCAGTACAGCCTCGCATCAACCAGTACAGCCTCCCATAAACGTGTACAGCCTCCCATCAACTAGTACAGCCTCCCATAAACGTGTACAGCCTCCCATCAACCAGTACAGCCCGCCACCCAACCAGTACAGTCTCCCATCAACCTGTACAGCCTCCCATCAACCAGTACAGCCTCCCATCATCCAATACAGCCTCCGATCAACCAGTACAGCCTCCCATCAACCAGTACAGCCTCCCATCAACCAGTACAGCCTCCCATCAACCTGTACAGTCTCCCATCAACCTGTACAGTCTCCCATCAACCTGTACAGCCTCCCATCAACCTGTACAGCCTCCCATCAACCTGTACAGCCTCCCATCAACCTGTACAGCCTCCCATCAACCAGTACAGCCTCCCATCAACCTGTACAGCCTCCCATCAACCTGTACAGCCTCCCTTCAACCAGTACAGCCTCCCAATAACCATTACAGCCTCCCATCAACCTGTACAGCCTCCCTTCAACCAGTACAGCCTCCCAATAACCAGTACAGCCTCCCATCAACCTGTACAGCCTCCCGTCAACCTGTACAGCCTCCCATCAACCTGTACAGTCTCCCATCAACCAGTACAGCCTCCCATCAACCTGTACAGCCTCCCATCAACCAGTACAGTCTCCCATCAACCTGTACAGTCTCCCATCAACCTGTACAGCCTCCCATAAGAACATAAGAACAAAGGTAACTGCAGAAGGCCTATTGGCCCATACGAGGCAGCTCCTATTCTATAACCACCCAATCCCACTCATATACTTGTCCAACCCGTGCTTGAAACAATCGAGGGACCCCACCTCCACAATGTTACGCGGCAATTGGTTCCACAAATCAACAACCCTGTTACTGAACCAGTATTTACCCAAGTCTTTCCTAAATCTAAACTTATCCAATTTATATCCATTGTTTCGTGTTCTGTCCTGTGTTGACACTTTCAACACCCTATTAATATCCCCCCGGTTATGTCCATTCATCCACTTGTAAACCTCTATCATGTCACCCCTAACTCTTCGCCTTTCCAGTGAATGCAACTTAAGAACATAAGAACATAAGAACAAAGGTAACTGCAGAAGGCCTATTGGCCCATACAAGGCAGCTCCTATTCTATAACCACCCAATCCCACTCATATACTTGTCCAACCCGTGCTTGAAACAATCGAGGGACCCCACCTCCACAATGTTACGCGGCAATTGGTTCCACAAATCAACAACCCTGTTACTGAACCAGTATTTACCCAAGTCTTTCCTAAATCTAAACTTATCCAATTTATATCCATTGTTTCGTGTTCTGTCCTGTGTTGATACTTTTAATACCCTATTAATATCTCCCCGGTTATGTCCATTCATCCACTTGTAAACCTCTATCATGTCACCCCTAACTCTTCGCCTTTCCAGTGAATGCAACTTAAGCTTTGTTAATCTTTCTTCATATGAAAGATTTCTAATTTGGGGAATTAACTTAGTCATCCTACGCTGGACACGTTCAAGTGAATTTATATCCATTCTATAATATGGCGACCAAAACTGAACTGCATAATCTAAATGGGGCCTAACTAGAGCAAGATATAGCTTGAGAACCACACCAGGTGTCTTGTTACTAACGCTGCGATTAATAAATCCAAGTGTCCGATTTGCCTTATTACGAACATTTATGCATTGATCCTTTTGTTTTAAATTCTTACTAATCATAACTCCCAGATCCCTTTCGCAATCCGACTTCGCAATCACAACACCATCTAGCTCGTATCTTGTAACTCTATCATCATTACCTAACCTCAGAACTTTACATTTATCAGCATTAAACTGCATCCGCCAATCCTTTGACCATTTCAAAACCCTATCTAGATCAACTTGAAGTGATAGTGAGTCCTCCTCCGAATTAATTTCCCTACCGATTTTCGTATCATCGGCAAATTTGCAAATGTTGCTACTCAAACCTGAATCTAAATCATTTATATATATTATAAACAACAGAGGTCCCAGGACAGAGCCTTGAGGCACTCCACTTACAACATTTTCCCACTCTGACTTGATTCCATTTATACTAACTCTCTGTTTCCTTTGGTATAGCCATGCCCTAATCCAGCTTAATATAGCACCCCCAATACCATGAGACTCTATTTTTTTAATCAGTCTTTCATGTGGCACTGTATCAAAAGCTTTGCTAAAGTCAAGGTATACAACATCGCAATCCTTACCACTATCAACTGTAACTTAAGCTTTGTTAATCTTTCTTCATATGAAAGATTTCTAATTTGGGGAATTAACTTAGTAATCCTACGCTGGACACGTTCAAGTGAATTTATATCCATTCTATAATATGGCGACCAAAACTGAACTGCATAATCTAAATGGGGCCTAACTAGAACAAGATATAGCTTGAGAACCACACCAGGTGTCTTGTTACTAACGCTGCGATTAATAAATCCAAGTGTCCGATTTGCCTTATTACGAACATTTATGCATTGATCCTTTTGTTTTAAATTCTTACTAATCATAACTCCCAGATCCCTTTCGCAATCCGACTTCGCAATCACAACACCATCTAGCTCGTATCTTGTAACTCTATCATCATTACCTAACCTCAGAACTTTACATTTATCAGCATTAAACTGCATCTGCCAATCCTTTGACCATTTCAAAACCCTATCTAGATCAACTTGAAGTGATAGTGAGTCCTCCTCCGAATTAATTTCCCTACCGATTTTCGTATCATCGGCAAATTTGCAAATGTTGCTACTCAAACCTGAATCTAAATCATTTATATATATTATAAACAACAGAGGTCCCAGGACAGAGCCTTGAGGCACTCCACTTACAACATTTTTCCACTCTGACTTGATTCCATTTATACTAACTCTCTGTTTCCTTTGGTATAGCCATGCCCTAATCCAGCTTAATACAGCACCCCCAATACCATGAGACTCTATTTTTTTAATCAGTCTTTCATGTGGCACTGTATCAAAAGCTTTGCTAAAGTCAAGGTATACAACATCGCAATCCTTACCACTATCAACTGCCTCAACAATGCTAGAATAAAAAGATAACAAATTTGTTAAACATGAACGGCCATTTATAAAACCATGTTGCGACTCAATTATTAATTTATGTTTTTCAAGATGAAGACGAATTTTATTTGCTATTATAGATTCGAGTAACTTTCCCACAATAGACGTTAGGCTAATTGGTCGATAGTTAGACGCAAGTGATCTATCTCCTTTCTTAAAAACTGGTATCACATTAGCAACTTTCCAAAACTCTGGCACTCTGCCTGACTCTATTGATTTATTAAATATGGTTGACAGTGGGTCACAAAGCTCCTCTTTGCATTCTTTAAGCACCCTAGCAAACACTTCATCCGGCCCTGGGGATTTGTTTGGTTTGAGTTTTACTATTTGTTTAAGAACATCCTCCCTGGTAACTGCTAAACTCGTCAACCTGTCCTCGTCCCCACCCACATAGACTTGTTCGGCTGAAGGCATATTGTTAAGTTCCTCTTTAGTAAATACAGATACAAAATATTTATTAAAAATACTACTCATCTCTTCATCACTATCTGTTATTTGACCTGTCTCAGTTTTTAATGGACCTATCCTTTCCCTAGTCTTAGTACGATATAACTGAAAAAACCCTTTAGGATTTGTCTTTGCTTGCCCTGCTATGCGAACTTCATAGTTTCTTTTTGCTTTCCTTATCTCTTTTTTAACATTTCTAACCAGTTGTACGAATTCCTGTTCTAAAGTGACCTCCCCATTTTTAATCCTTTTGTACCAAGCTCTCTTTTTACCTATAATTTTCTTCAAATTCTTTGTTATCCACTTTGGGTCATTAGTATACGATCTATTCAATTTGTATGGTATACTACGTTCCTGTGCTTTGTTTAGAATATTCTTAAATAAGTTATATATTGAATCCACATCGAAATCCCCATTTAAGTCACCTATCGCTGGGTTCATGTCTCGCTCCAAGACCGGCCCACACCCCATACCCAAGCCTTTCCAATCAATTTGACCCAAAAAATTTCTTAGCCTCCCATCAACCTGTACAGTCTCCCATCAACCTGTACAGCCTCCCTTCAACCAGTACAGCCTCCCAATAACCAGTACAGCCGCCCATCAACCAGTACAGCCTCCCATCAACCAGTACAGCCTCCCATCAACCTGTACAGCCTCCCATCAACCTGTACAGCCTCCCATCAACCTGTACAGCCTCCCATCAACCAGTACAGCCTCCCATCAACCAGTACAGCCTCCCATCAACCAGTACAGCCTCCCATCAACCTGTACAGCCTCCCATCAACCTGTACAGCCTCCCATCAACCAGTACAGCCTCCCATCAACCAGTACAGCCTCCCATCAACCAGTACAGCCTCCCATCAACCAGTACAGCCTCCCATCAACCAGTACAGCCTCCCATCAACCAGTACAGCCTCCCATCAACCAGTACAGCCTCCCATCAACCAGTACAGCCTCCCATCAAACCTATACAGCCTCCCATCAACCAGTACAGCCTCGCATCAACCAGTACAGCCTCCCATAAACGTGTACAGCCTCCCATCAACCAGTACAGCCTCCCATAAACGTGTACAGCCTCCCATCAACCAGTACAGCCCGCCACCCAACCAGTACAGTCTCCCATCAACCTGTACAGCCTCCCATCAACCAGTACAGCCTCCCATCAACCAATACAGCCTCCGATCAACCAGTACAGCCTCCCATCAACCAGTACAGCCTCCCATCAACCTGTACAGTCTCCCATCAACCTGTACAGTCTCCCATCAACCTGTACAGTCTCCCATCAACCTGTACAGCCTCCCATCAACCTATACAGCCTCCCATCAACCTGTACAGCCTCCCATCAACCTGTACAGCCTCCCATCAACCAGTACAGCCTCCCATCAACCTGTACAGCCTCCCATTAACCTGTACAGCCTCCCTTCAACCAGTACAGCCTCCCAATAACCATTACAGCCTCCCATCAACCTGTACAGCCTCCCTTCAACCAGTACAGCCTCCCAATAACCAGTACAGCCTCCCATCAACCTGTACAGCCTCCCGTCAACCTGTACAGCCTCCAATAACCTGTACAGTCTCCCATCAACCAGTACAGCCTCCCATCAACCTGTACAGCCTCCCATCAACCAGTACAGTCTCCCATCAACCTGTACAGTCTCCCATCAACCTGTACAGCCTCCCATCAACCTGTACAGTCTCCCATCAACCTGTACAGCCTCCCTTCAACCAGTACAGCCTCCCAATAACCAGTACAGCCTCCCATCAACCAGTACAGCCTCCCATCAACCAGTACAGCCTCCCATCAACCTGTACAGCCTCCCATCAACCTGTACAGCCTCCCATCAACCTGTACAGCCTCCCATCAACCTGTACAGCCTCCAATCAACCAGTACAGTCTCCCATCAACCAGTACAGTCTCCCATCAACCAGTACAGTCTCCCATCAACCAGTACAGCCTCCCATCAACCAGTACAGCCTCCCATCAACCAGTACAGCCTCCCATCAACCAGTACAGCCCGCCACCCAACCGGTACAGCCTCCCACCAACCAGTACAGCCTCCCATCAACCAGTAAAGCCTCCCATCAACCAGTACAGCCCGCCACCCAACCAGTACAGCCTCCCATCAACCAGTACAGCCTCCCATCAACCTGTACAGCCTCCCATCAACCAGTACAGCCTCCCATCAACCAGTACAGCCTCCCATCAACCTGTACAGCCTCCCATCAACCAGTACAGCCTCCCGTCAACCAGTACAGCCTCCCATCAACCAGTACAGCCTCCCATCAACCAGTACAGCCTCCCATCAACCAGTACAGCCTCCCATCAACCAGTACAGCCAATGGGCCAATAGCAGCTGCCTCGAATGGGCCAATAGCAGCTGCCTCGTATGGGCCAATAGCAGCTGCCTCGTATGGGCCAATAGCAGCTGCCTCGTATGGGCCAATAGCAGCTGCCTCGTATGGGCCAAAAGCAGCTGCCTCGTATGGGCCAATAGCAGCTGCCTCGTATAGGGCAATAGCAGCTGCCTCGTATGGGCCAATAGCAGCTGCCTGGTATGGGCCAATAGCAGCGGCCTCGTATGGGCCAATAGCAGCTGCCTCGTATGGGCCAATAGCAGCTGCCTCGTATGGGCCAATAGCAGCTGTCTCGTATGGGCCAATAGCAGCTGCCTCGTATGGGCCAATAGCAGCTGCCTCGTATGGGCCAATAGCAGCTGCCTCGTATGGGCCAATAGCAGCTGCCTCGTATGGGCCAATAGCAGCCTGTACAGTCTCCCATCAACCTGTACAGCCTCCCATCAACCAGTACAGCCTCCCATCAACAAATACAGCCTCCGATCAACCAGTACAATCTCCCATCAACCAATACAGCCTCCGATCAACCAATACAGCCTCCCATCAACCAGTACTGCCTCCGATCAACCAGTACAGCCTCCCATCAACCAGTACAGCCTCCCATCAACCAGTACAGCCTCCCATCAACCTGTACAGCCTCCCATCAACCTGTACAGCCTCCCATCAACCTGTACAGCCTCCCATCAACCTGTACAGCCTCCCATCAACCTGTACAGCCTCCAATCAACCAGTACATAAGAACATAAGAACAAAGGTAACTGCAGAAGGCCTATTGGCCCATACGAGGCAGCTCCTATTCTATAACCACCCAATCCCACTCATATACTTGTCCAACCCGTGCTTGAAACAATCGAGGGACCCCACCTCCACAATGTTACGCGGCAATTGGTTCCACAAATCAACAACCCTGTTACTGAACCAGTATTTACCCAAGTCTTTCCTAAATCTAAACTTATCCAATTTATATCCATTGTTTCGTGTTCTGTCCTGTGTTGATACTTTTAATACCCTATTAATATCCCCCCGGTTATGTCCATTCATCCACTTGTAAACCTCTATCATGTCACCCCTAACTCTTCGCCTTTCCAGTGAATGCAACTTAAGCTTTGTTAATCTTTCTTCATATGAAAGATTTCTAATTTGGGGAATTAACTTAGTCATCCTACGCTGGACACGTTCAAGTGAATTTATATCCATTCTATAATATGGCGACCAAAACTGAACTGCATAATCTAAATGGGGCCTAACTAGAGCAAGATATAGCTTGAGAACCACACCAGGTGTCTTGTTACTAACGCTGCGATTAATAAATCCAAGTGTCCGATTTGCCTTATTACGAACATTTATGCATTGATCCTTTTGTTTTAAATTCTTACTAATCATAACTCCCAGATCCCTTTCGCAATCCGACTTCGCAATCACAACACCATCTAGCTCGTATCTTGTAACTCTATCATCATTACCTAACCTCAGAACTTTACATTTATCAGCATTAAACTGCATCTGCCAATCCTTTGACCATTTCAAAACCCTATCTAGATCAACTTGAAGTGATAGTGAGTCCTCCTCCGAATTAATTTCCCTACCGATTTTCGTATCATCGGCAAATTTGCAAATGTTGCTACTCAAACCTGAATCTAAATCATTTATATATATTATAAACAACAGAGGTCCCAGGACAGAGCCTTGAGGCACTCCACTTACAACATTTTCCCACTCTGACTTGATTCCATTTATACTAACTCTCTGTTTCCTTTGGTATAGCCATGCCCTAATCCAGCTTAATATAGCACCCCCAATACCATGAGACTCTATTTTTTTAATCAGTCTTTCATGTGGCACTGTATCAAAAGCTTTGCTAAAGTCAAGGTATACAACATCGCAATCCTTACCACTATCAACTGCCTCAACAATGCTAGAATAAAAAGATAACAAATTTGTTAAACATGAACGGCCATTTATAAAACCATGTTGCGACTCAATTATTAATTTATGTTTTTCAAGATGAAGACGAATTTTATTTGCTATTATAGATTCGAGTAACTTTCCCACAATAGACGTTAGGCTAATTGGTCGATAGTTAGACGCAAGTGATCTATCTCCTTTCTTAAAAACTGGTATCACATTAGCAACTTTCCAAAACTCTGGCACTCTGCCTGACTCTATTGATTTATTAAATATGGTTGACAGTGGGTCACAAAGCTCCTCTTTGCATTCTTTAAGCACCCTAGCAAACACTTCATCCGGCCCTGGGGATTTGTTTGGTTTGAGTTTTACTATTTGTTTAAGAACATCCTCCCTGGTAACTGCTAAACTCGTCAACCTGTCCTCGTCCCCACCCACATAGACTTGTTCGGCTGAAGGCATATTGTTAAGTTCCTCTTTAGTAAATACAGATACAAAATATTTATTAAAAATACTACTCATCTCTTCATCACTATCTGTTATTTGACCTGTCTCAGTTTTTAATGGACCTATCCTTTCCCTAGTCTTAGTACGATATAACTGAAAAAACCCTTTAGGATTTGTCTTTGCTTGCCCTGCTATGCGAACTTCATAGTTTCTTTTTGCTTTCCTTATCTCTTTTTTAACATTTCTAACCAGTTGTACGAATTCCTGTTCTAAAGTGACCTCCCCATTTTTAATCCTTTTGTACCAAGCTCTCTTTTTACCTATAAGGTTCTTCAAATTCTTTGTTATCCATCAGTCAGATAAGTCTCCCATCAACAGTTGTACAGTCTCCCATCAACCAGTACAGTCTCCCATCAACCAGTACAGTCTCCCATCAACCAGTACAGTCTCCCATCAACCAGTACAGCCTCCCATCAACCAGTACAGCCTCCCATCAACCAGTACAGCCTCCCATCAACCAGTACAGCCCGCCACCCAACCGGTACAGCCTCCCATCAACCAGTACAGCCTCCCATCAACCAGTAAAGCCTCCCATCAACCAGTACAGCCCGCCACCCAACCAGTACAGCCTCCCATCAACCAGTACAGCCTCCCATCAACCTGTACAACCTCCCATCAACCAGTACAGCCTCCCATCAACCAGTACAGCCTCCCATCAACCTGTACAGCCTCCCATCAACCAGTACAGCCTCCCGTCAACCAGTACAGCCTCCCATCAACCAGTACAGCCTCCCATCAACCAGTACAGCCTCCCATCAACCAGTACAGCCTCCCATCAACCAGTACAGCCAATGGGCCAATAGCAGCTGCCTCGAATGGGCCAATAGCAGCTGCCTCGAATGGGCCAATAGCAGCTGCCTCGTATGGGCCAATAGCAGCTGCCTCGTATGGGCCAATAGCAGCTGCCTCGTATAGGCCAATAGTAGCTGCCTCGTATGGGCCAATAGCAGCTGCCTTGTATGGGCCAATAGCAGCTGCCTCGTATGGGCCAATAGCAGCTGCCTCGTATGGGCCAATAGCAGCGGCCTCGTATGGGCCAATAGCAGCTGCCTCGTATGGGCCAATAGCAGCTGCCTCGTATGGGCCAATAGCAGCTGCCTCGTATAGGCCAATAGTAGCTGCCTCGTATGGTCCAATAGCAGCTGCCTCGTATGGGCCAATAGCAGCGGCCTCGTATGGGCCAATTGCAGCTGCCTCGTATGGGCCAATAGCAGCTGCCTCGTATGGGCCAATAGCAGCTGCCTCGTATGGGCCAATAGCAACTGCCTCGTATGGGCCAATAGCAGCTGCCTCGTATGGTCCAATAGCAGATGCCTCGTATGGGCCAATAGCAGCTGCCTCGTATGGGCCAATAGCAGCTGCCTCGTATGGGCCAATAGCAGCTGCCTCGTATGGGCCAAGTCAGAGTGGGAAAATGTTGTAAGTGGAGTGCCTCAAGGCTCTGTCCTGGGACCTCTGTTGTTTATAATATATATAAATGATTTAGATTCAGGTTTGAGTAGCAACATTTGCAAATTTGCCGATGATACGAAAATCGGTAGGGAAATTAATTCGGAGGAGGACTCACTATCACTTCAAGTTGATCTAGATAGGGTATTGAAATGGTCAAAGGATTGGCAGATGCAGTTTAATGCTGATAAATGTAAAGTTCTGAGGTTAGGTAATGATGATAGAGTTACAAGATACGAGCTAGATGGTGTTGTGATTGCGAAGTCGGATTGCGAAAGGGATCTGGGAGTTATGATTAGTAAGAATTTAAAACAAAAGGATCAATGCATAAATGTTCGTAATAAGGCAAATCGGACACTTGGATTTATTAATCGCAGCGTTAGTAACAAGACACCTGGTGTGGTTCTCAAGCTATATCTTGCTCTAGTTAGGCCCCATTTAGATTATGCAGTTCAGTTTTGGTCGCCATATTATAGAATGGATATAAATTCACTTGAACGTGTCCAGCGTAGGATGACTAAGTTAATTCCCCAAATTAGAAATCTTTCATATGAAGAAAGATTAACAAAGCTTAAGTTGCATTCACTGGAAAGGCGAAGAGTTAGGGGTGACATGATAGAGGTTTACAAGTGGATGAATGGACATAACCGGGGGGATATTAATAGGGTATTAAAAGTATCAACACAGGACAGAACACGAAACAATGGGTATAAATTGGATAAGTTTAGATTTAGGAAAGACTTGGGTAAATACTGGTTCAGTAACAGGGTTGTTGATTTGTGGAACCAATTGCCGCGTAACATTGTGGAGGTGGGGTCCCTCGATTGTTTCAAGCGCGGGTTGGACAAGTATATGAGTGGGATTGGGTGGTTATAAATAGGAGCTGCCTCGTATGGGCCAACAGGCCTTCTGCAGTTACCTTTGTTCTTATGTTCTTATGTTCTTAATAGCAGCTGAATCGTATGGGCCAATAGCAGCTGCCTCGTATGGGCCAATAGCAGCTGCCTCGTATGGGCCAATAGCAGCTGCCTCGTATGGGCCAATAGCAGCTGCCTCGTATGGGCCAATAGCAGCTGCCTCGTATGGGCCAATAGCAGCTGCCTCGTATGGGCCAATAGCAGCTGCCTCGTATGGGATAATAGCAGCTGCCTCGTATGGGCCAATAGCAGCTGCCTCGTATGGGCCAATAGCAGCTGCCTCGTATGGGCCAATAGCAGCTGCCTCGTATGGGCCAATAGCAGCTGCCTCGTTTGGGCCAATAGCAGCTGCCTCGTATGGGCCAATAGCAGCTGCCTCGTATGGGCCAATAGCAGCTGCCTCGTATGGGCCAATAGCAGCTGCCTCGTAGGAGCCAAAAGCAGCTGCCTCGTAGGAGCCAATAGCAGCTGCCTCGTAGGAGCCAATAGCAGCTGCCTCGTATGGGCCAATAGCAGCTGCCTCGTATGGGCCAATAGCAGCTGCCTCGTATGGGCCAATAGCAGCTGCCTCGTATGGGCCAATAGCAGCTGCCTCGTATGGGCCAATAGCAGCTGCCTCGTATAGGCCAATAGCAGCTGCCTCGTATGGGCCAATAGCAGCTGCCTCGTATAGGGCAATAGCAGCTGCCTCGTATGGGCCAATAGCAGCTGCCTCGTATGGGCCAATAGCAGCTGCCTCGTATGGGCCAATATCAGCTGCCTCGTATGGGCCAATAGCAGCTGCCTCGTATGGGCCAATAGCAGCTGCCTCGTATGGGCCAATACCCTAACTCTTCGTCTTTCCAGTGAATGCAATTTAAGCTTTAATAATCTTTCATATGAAAGACTTCTAATTTGGGGAATTAACTTTGTCATCCTACGTTGGACACGTTCAAATGATTTTATATCCATTCTATAATACGGCGACCAAAACTGAACTGCATAATCCTAACCAGTGCAAGATATAGCTTAAGAACCACACCAGGTGTCTTGTTACTAACGCTTCGATTAATAAATCCCAGTGTCCTATTCGCCTTATTACGAACATTCATGCATTGATCCTTTTGTTTTAAATTTTGTTTTAAACACCCAATACCCAAGATCTTCCAATCTATTTGGAAACTCATAAACATGTCCAACCCACGTTTGAAACAATCAAGAGACCCCGCCTCCATCGTTACATCCATCGTTACATGCATCTTCGAGTGTTGTTATAGCAATATGGAAGTTGTAGTGAAGGACCTGGTGACTCTAGTGGGAGCCCTGAGGACAGAGTTGGACTCTCTGCGGGAGGAGGTGCGTCAGCTTAAAAAACAACGAGAAGTAACGAAGGAGGAGACCAGCAGTAAAGGGACCTCGTCTTGGAGAGTTGCGAAAGACAGGGGCCTTAAGAAGACTTTGATAAAGCCGCCTTCAAACGCCATAGCAACTTCAAATTCATTTGACGTTTTGGAGGACGAGTGCTGTGGAGAGACTGTGGATCGCGCAAAAGGGAAAGCAACGAAGAGAAAGGAAGCGCAGGCCCCTCAGAAAGTAAAGGAAGTACCTAAGCAAACATTAGTTGTGGGAGATTCCCAGATAAGGTATTTGGATAGAACGTTTTGTGCTAGAGATAGGGGGAACAGGTTAAGGGTTTGCTATCCCGGAGCTGGCATTGGTGATATTATAAACAACATGAATGATATTATGGCTGGTAATGGGAACAATCCCATTATTTGCATTAGCGTGGGAGGAAATGATGTTGGTCGAGTCAGGAGTGAGGAACTCATTCAGAGGTATAAAACAGCCATAGAGTTAGTTAGGAGCAAGGGAGGAATCCCGATCATATGTGGCATTCTTCCAAGAAAGGGAGTGGGAAATGAATGGATATCGAGGGCACTTGGTGTCAATTGCCGGCTGGAAAGATATTGCAAATCAAATGCAATATCTTTCATAGACAACTGGGAACACTTCTATGGAAGAAATGAAATGTATGCTCGTGATGGGGTGCATCTATCGAGAGCTGGGGTTGTTGCTGTTGCGAACTCGCTAGAAGAAGTGGTTAGAGGTGTTTGTTTGGGTTTAAACTGTTAGTAGATAGAGGTATGGGAATTGATTTGGAGGAAGGAGGTAATAAAAGTATGTGTTTGTGGGAGAAAGGAA
Source organism: Procambarus clarkii (assembly GCF_040958095.1). Taxonomy (NCBI): domain Eukaryota; kingdom Metazoa; phylum Arthropoda; class Malacostraca; order Decapoda; family Cambaridae; genus Procambarus; species Procambarus clarkii. Next base: position 34,674,469 of record NC_091193.1, read on the forward strand.
TTGGCAAAACGATCAGGGAAAGAGAAGGTCCGCAAAATAACAATTCACTTAGGGTATATTACACTAACAGTAGAAGTCTAAGAAATAAAATTAACGAATTAAATGCTCTTGTCTGCACAGAAAAAATAGATATTATTGCACTTACCGAAACGTGGATGAATGTAGAAAATAGAGAACTATTAGCTGAATACCAAATATATGGATTTAAACTATTTCACACAGATAGATATATTAGACGAGGAGGTGGAGTAGCCATATATGTTAGGGACAATTTGAAATGTAGTCTCAAAGAGGGAATCAAAACAGAGCCACACACAGAAACTATTTGGATTGAATTAAACGAAAAAGCTAATAATATTATAATAGGAGTAATATATAGGCCACCAAATTTAGACAGAATGGAAGCAAAGCATCTATGGGATGAAATATCTAGAGCATCTAGATCTAACAGTATTTATGTCATGGGTGACTTTAATTTTAGCGGAATAAACTGGTTGAACAAAACAGGGAATAGTGAAGCAGAAGATTTTCTAGAATTAATTGACGATTGCTTTCTTACGCAACACATTAAGGAACCAACACGGGAAAATAATATTTTAGATTTAGTGTTAACTAACAGGGAAACGCAAATTAATGACATCGAAATAGGGAGTGAGCTAGGGAGCAGTGATCACAAAGAAATCAGATTTACCATAGAATGGAATAGACCAGTAGGAGAAAATTCTGTTAAAGTGCCAGATTTTCGAAAAGCTGATTTTAATAGCCTAAGAAATTTTTTGGGTCAAATTGATTGGAAAGGCTTGGGTATGGGGTGTGGGCCGGTCTTGGAGCGAGACATGAACCCAGCGATAGGTGACTTAAATGGGGATTTCGATGTGGATTCAATATATAACTTATTTAAGAATATTCTAAACAAAGCACAGGAACGTAGTATACCATACAAATTGAATAGATCGTATACTAATGACCCAAAGTGGATAACAAAGAATTTGAAGAACCTTATAGGTAAAAAGAGAGCTTGGTACAAAAGGATTAAAAATGGGGAGGTCACTTTAGAACAGGAATTCGTACAACTGGTTAGAAATGTTAAAAAAGAGATAAGGAAAGCAAAAAGAAACTATGAAGTTCGCATAGCTGGGCAAGCAAAGACAAATCCTAAAGGGTTTTTTCAGTTATATCGTACTAAGACTAGGGAAAGGATAGGTCCATTAAAAACTGAGACAGGTCAAATAACAGACAGTGATGAAGAGATGAGTAGTATTTTTAATAAATATTTTGTATCTGTATTTACTAAAGAGGAACTTAACAATATGCCTTCAGCCGAACAAGTCTATGTGGGTGGGGACGAGGACAGGTTGACGAGTTTAGCAGTTACCAGGGAGGATGTTCTTAAACAAATAGTAAAACTCAAACCAAACAAATCCCCAGGGCCGGATGAAGTGTTTGCTAGGGTGCTTAAAGAATGCAAAGAGGAGCTTTGTGACCCACTGTCAACCATATTTAATAAATCAATAGAGTCAGGCAGAGTGCCAGAGTTTTGGAAAGTTGCTAATGTGATACCAGTTTTTAAGAAAGGAGATAGATCACTTGCGTCTAACTATCGACCAATTAGCCTAACGTCTATTGTGGGAAAGTTACTCGAATCTATAATAGCAAATAAAATTCGTCTTCATCTTGAAAAACATAAATTAATAATTGAGTCGCAACATGGTTTTATAAATGGCCGTTCATGTTTAACAAATTTGTTATCTTTTTATTCTAGCATTGTTGAGGCAGTTGATAGTGGTAAGGATTGCGATGTTGTATACCTTGACTTTAGCAAAGCTTTTGATACAGTGCCACATGAAAGACTGATTAAAAAAATAGAGTCTCATGGTATTGGGGGTGCTATATTAAGCTGGATTAGGGCATGGCTATACCAAAGGAAACAGAGAGTTAGTATAAATGGAATCAAGTCAGAGTGGGAAAATGTTGTAAGTGGAGTGCCTCAAGGCTCTGTCCTGGGACCTCTGTTGTTTATAATATATATAAATGATTTAGATTCAGGTTTGAGTAGCAACATTTGCAAATTTGCCGATGATACGAAAATCGGTAGGGAAATTAATTCGGAGGAGGACTCACTATCACTTCAAGTTGATCTAGATAGGGTTTTGAAATGGTCAAAGGATTGGCAGATGCAGTTTAATGCTGATAAATGTAAAGTTCTGAGGTTAGGTAATGATGATAGAGTTACAAGATACGAGCTAGATGGTGTTGTGATTGCGAAGTCGGATTGCGAAAGGGATCTGGGAGTTATGATTAGTAAGAATTTAAAACAAAAGGATCAATGCATAAATGTTCGTAATAAGGCAAATCGGACACTTGGATTTATTAATCGCAGCGTTAGTAACAAGACACCTGGTGTGGTTCTCAAGCTATATCATGCTCTAGTTAGGCCCCATTTAGATTATGCAGTTCAGTTTTGGTCGCCATATTATAGAATGGATATAAATTCACTTGAACGTGTCCAGCGTAGGATGACTAAGTTAATTCCCCAAATTAGAAATCTTTCATATGAAGAAAGATTAACAAAGCTTAAGTTGCATTCACTGGAAAGGCGAAGAGTTAGGGGTGACATGATAGAGGTTTACAAGTGGATGAATGGACATAACCGGGGGGATATTAATAGGGTATTAAAAGTATCAACACAGGGCAGAACACGAAACAATGGATATAAATTGGATAAGTTTAGATTTAGGAAAGACTTGGGTAAATACTGGTTCAGTAACAGGGTTGTTGATTTGTGGAACCAATTGCCGCGTAACATTGTGGAGGTGGGGTCCCTCGATTGTTTCAAGCACGGGTTGGACAAGTATATGAGTGGGATTGGGTGGTTATAGAATAGGGGCTGCCTCGTATGGGCCAATAGGCCTTCTGCAGTTACCTTTGTTCTTATGTTCTTATGTTCTTATGTTGTTGATTTGTGGAACCAATTGCCGCGTAACATTGTGGAGGTGGGGTCCCTCGATTGTTTCAAGCACGGGTTGGACAAGTATATGAGTGGGATTGGGTGGTTATAGAATAGGAGCTGCCTCGTATGGGCCAATAGGCCTTCTGCAGTTACCTTTGTTCTTATGTTCTTATGTTCATTAAAAACTGAGACAGGTCAAATAACAGATAGTGATGAAGAGATGAGTAGTATTTTTAATAAATATTTTGTATCTGTATTTACTAAAGAGGAACTTAACAATATGCCTTCAGCCGAACAAGTCTATGTGGGTGGGGACGAGGACAGGTTGACGAGTTTAGCAGTTACCAGGGAGGATGTTCTTAAACAAATAGTAAAACTCAAACCAAACAAATCCCCAGGGCCGGATGAAGTGTTTGCTAGGGTGCTTAAAGAATGCAAAGAGGAGCTTTGTGACCCACTGTCAACCATATTTAATAAATCAATAGAGTCAGGCAGAGTGCCAGAGTTTTGGAAAGTTGCTAATGTGATACCAGTTTTTAAGAAAGGAGATAGATCACTTGCGTCTAACTATCGACCAATTAGCCTAACGTCTATTGTGGGAAAGTTACTCGAATCTATAATAGCAAATAAAATTCGTCTTCATCTTGAAAAACATAAATTAATAATTGAGTCGCAACATAAGAACATAAGAACATAAGAACAAAGGTAACTGCAGAAGGCCCATTGGCCCATACGAGGCAGCTCCTATTCTATAACCACCCAATCCCACTCATATACTTGTCCAACCCGTGCTTGAAACAATCGAGGGACCCCACCTCCACAATGTTACGCGGCAATTGGTTCCACAAATCAACAACCCTGTTACTGAACCAGTACTTACCCAAGTCCCTCCTAAATCTAAACTTATCCAATTTATACCCATTGTTTCGTGTTCTGTCCTGTGTTGATACTTTTAATACCCTATTAATATCCCCCCGGTTATGTCCATTCATCCACTTGTAAACCTCTATCATGTCACCCCTAACTCTTCGCCTTTCCAGTGAATGCAACTTAAGCTTTGTTAATCTTTCTTCATATGAAAGATTTCTAATTTGGGGAATTAACTTAGTCATCCTACGCTGGACACGTTCAAGTGAATTTATATCCATTCTATAATATGGCGACCAAAACTGAACTGCATAATCTAAATGGGGCCTAACTAGAGCAAGATATAGCTTGAGAACCACACCAGGTGTCTTGTTACTAACGCTGCGATTAATAAATCCAAGTGTCCGATTTGCCTTATTACGAACATTTATGCATTGATCCTTTTGTTTTAAATTCTTACTAATCATAACTCCCAGATCCCTTTCGCAATCCGACTTCGCAATCACAACACCATCTAGCTCGTATCTTGTAACTCTATCATCATTACCTAACCTCAGAACTTTACATTTATCAGCATTAAACTGCATCTGCCAATCCTTTGACCATTTCAAAACCCTATCTAGATCAACTTGAAGTGATAGTGTGTCCTCCTCCGAATTAATTTCCCTACCGATTTTCGTATCATCGGCAAATTTGCAAATGTAGCTACTCAAACCTGAATCTAAATCATTTATATATATTATAAACAACAGAGGTCCCAGGACAGAGCCTTGAGGCACTCCACTTACAACATTTTCCCACTCTGACTTGATTCCATTTATACTAACTCTCTGTTTCCTTTGGTATAGCCATGCCCTAATCCAGCTTAATATAGCACCCCCAAAAAAAAACATGGTTTTATAAATGGCCGTTCATGTTTAACAAATTTGTTATCTTTTTATTCTAGCATTGTTGAGGCAGTTGATAGTGGGAAGGATTGCGATGTTGTATACCTTGACTTTAGCAAAGCTTTTGATACAGTGCCACATGAAAGACTGATTAAAAAAATAGTCTCATGGTATTGGGGATGCTATATTAGGCTGGATTAGGGCATGGCTATACCAAAGGAAACAGAGAGTTAGTATAAATGGAATCAAGTCAGAGTGGGAAAATGTTGTAAGTGGAGTGCCTCAAGGCTCTGTCCTGGGACCTCTGTTGTTTATAATATATATAAATGATTTAGATTCAGGTTTGAGTAGCAACATTTGCAAATTTGCCGATGATACGAAAATCGGTAGGGAAATTAATTCGGAGGAGGACTCACTATCACTTCAAGTTGATCTAGATAGGGTTTTGAAATGGTCAAAGGATTGGCAGATGCAGTTTAATGCTGATAAATGTAAAGTTCTGAGGTTAGGTAATGATGATAGAGTTACAAGATACGAGCTAGATGGTGTTGTGATTGCGAAGTCGGATTGCGAAAGGGATCTGGGAGTTATGATTAGTAAGAATTTAAAACAAAAGGATCAATGCATAAATGTTCGTAATAAGGCAAATCGGACACTTGGATTTATTAATCGCAGCGTTAGTAACAAGACACCTGGTGTGGTTCTCAAGCTATATCTTGCTCTAGTTAGGCCCCATTTAGATTATGCAGTTCAGTTTTGGTCGCCATATTATAGAATGGATATAAATTCACTTGAACGTGTCCAGCGTAGGATGACTAAGTTAATTCTGTTATATTATCATTGCAATATGGAAGTTGTAGTTAAGGACCTGGTGACTCTAGTGGGAGCCCTGAGGACGGAGTTGGACTTTCTGCGGAAGGAGGTGCGTCAGCTGAAAGAACAACGAGAAGTAACGAAGGAGGAGACCAGCAGTAAAGGGACCTCGTCTTGGAGAGTTGTTAAAGACAGGGGCCTTAAGAAGACTTTGATAAAGCCGCCTTCAAACGCCATAGCAACCTCTAATTCATTTGACGTTTTGGACGACGAGTGCTGTGGAGAGACTGTGGATCGCGCAAAAGGGAAAGCAACGAAGAGAAAGGAAGCGCAGGCCCCTCAGAAAGTAAAGGAAGTACCTAAGCAAACATTAGTTGTGGGAGATTCCCAGATAAGGTATTTGGATAGAACGTTTTGTGCTAGAGATAGGGGAAACAGGTTAAGGGTTTGCTATCCCGGAGCTGGCATTGGTGATATTATAAACAACATGAATGATATTATGGCTGGTAATGGGAACAATCCCATTATTTGCATTAGCGTGGGAGGAAATGATGTTGGTCGAGTTAGGAGTGAGGAACTGATTCAGAGGTATAAAACAGCCATAGAGTTAGTTAGGAGCAAGGGAGGAATCCCGATCATATGTGGCATTCTTCCAAGAAAGGGAGTGGGAAATGAATGGATATCGAGGGCACTTGGTGTCAATTGCCGGCTGGAAAGATATTGCAAATCAAATGCAATATCTTTCATAGACAACTGGGAACACTTCTATGGAAGAAATGAAATGTATGCTCGTGATGGGGTGCATCTATCGAGAGCTGGGGTTGTTGCTGTTGCGAACTCGTTAGAAGAAGTGGTTAGAGGTGTTTGTTTGGGTTTAAACTGTTAGTAGATAGAGGTATGGGAATTGATTTGGAGGAAGGAGGTAATAAAAGTATGTGTTTGTGGGCGAAAGGAATTGGCAAAACGATCAGGGAAAAAGAAGGTCCGCAAAATAACAATTCACTTAGGGTATATTACACTAACAGTAGAAGTCTAGGAAATAAAATTAACGAATTAAATGCTCTTGTCTGCACAGAAAAAATAGATATTATTGCACTTACCGAAACGTGGATGAATGTAGAAAATAGAGAACTATTAGCTGAATATCAAATATATGGATTTAAACTATTTCACACAGATAGATATATTAGACGAGGAGGTGGAGTAGCCATATATGTTAGGGACAATTTGAAATGTAGTCTCAAAGAGGGAATCAAAACAGAGCCACACACAGAAACTATTTGGATTGAATTAAACGAAAAAGCTAATAATATTATAATAGGAGTAATATATAGGCCACCAAATTTAGACAGAATGGAAGCAAAGCATCTATGGGATGAAATATCTAGAGCATCTAGATCTAACAGTATTTATGTCATGGGTGACTTTAATTTTAGCGGAATAAACTGGTTGAACAAAACAGGGAATAGTGAAGCAGAAGATTTTCTAGAATTAATTGACGATTGCTTTCTTACGCAACACATTAAGGAACCAACACGGGAAAATAATATTTTAGATTTAGTGTTAACTAACAGGGAAACGCAAATTAATGACATCGAAATAGGGAGTGAGCTAGGGAGCAGTGATCACAAAGAAATCAGATTTAGCATAGAATGGAATAGACCAGTAGGAGAAAGTTCTGTTAAAGTGCCAGATTTTCGAAAAGCTGATTTTAATAGCCTAAGAAATTTTTTGGGTCAAATTGATTGGAAAGTCTTGGGTATGGGGTGTGGGCCGGTCTTGGAGCGAGACATGAACCCAGCGATAGGTGACTTAAATGGGGATTTCGATGTGGATTCAATATATAACTTATTTAAGAATATTCTAAACAAAGCACAGGAACGTAGTATACCATACAAATTGAATAGATCGAATACTAATGACCCAAAGTGGATAACAAAGAATTTGAAGAACCTTATAGGTAAAAAGAGAGCTTGGTACAAAAGGATTAAAAATGGGGAGGTCACTTTAGAACAGGAATTCGTACAACTGGTTAGAAATGTTAAAAAAGAGATAAGGAAAGCAAAAAGAAACTATGAAGTTTGCATAGCAGGGCAAGCAAAGACAAATCCTAAAGGGTTTTTTCATTTATATCGTACTAAGACTAGGGAAAGGATAGGTCCATTAAAAACTGAGACAGGTCAAATAACAGATAGTGATGAAGAGATGAGTAGTATTTTTAATAAATATTTTGTATCTGTATTTACTAAAGAGGAACTTAACAATATGCCTTCAGCCGAACAAGTCTATGTGGGTGGGGACGAGGACAGGTTGACGAGTTTAGCAGTTACCAGGGAGGATGTTCTTAAACAAATAGTAAAACTCAAACCAAACAAATCCCCAGGGCCGGATGAAGTGTTTGCCAGGGTGCTTAAAGAATGCAAAGAGGAGCTTTGTGACCCACTGTCAACCATATTTAATAAATCAATAGAGTCAGGCAGAGTGCCAGAGTTTTGGAAAGTTGCTAATGTGATACCAGTTTTTAAGAAAGGAGATAGATCACTTGCGTCTAACTATCGACCAATTAGCCTAACGTCTATTGTGGGAAAGTTACTCGAATCTATAATAGCAAATAAAATTCGTCTTCATCTTGAAAAACATAAATTAATAATTGAGTCGCAACATGGTTTTATAAATGGCCGTTCATGTTTAACAAATTTGTTATCTTTTTATTCTAGCATTGTTGAGGCAGTTGATAGTGGTAAGGATTGCGATGTTGTATACCTTGACTTTAGCAAAGCTTTTGATACAGTGCCACATGAAAGACTGATTAAAAAAATAGAGTCTCATGGTATTGGGGGTGCTATATTAAGCTGGATTAGGGCATGGCTATACCAAAGGAAACAGAGAGTTAGTATAAATGGAATCAAGTCAGAGTGGGAAAATGTTGTAAGTGGAGTGCCTCAAGGCTCTGTCCTGGGACCTCTGTTGTTTATAATATATATAAATGATTTAGATTCAGGTTTGAGTAGCAACATTTGCAAATTTGCCGATGATACGAAAATCGGTAGGGAAATTAATTCGGAGGAGGACTCACTATCACTTCAAGTTGATCTAGATAGGGTTTTGAAATGGTCAAAGGATTGGCAGATGCAGTTTAATGCTGATAAATGTAAAGTTCTGAGGTTAGGTAATGATGATAGAGTTACAAGATACGAGCTAGATGGTGTTGTGATTGCGAAGTCGGATTGCGAAAGGGATCTGGGAGTTATGATTAGTAAGAATTTAAAACAAAAGGATCAATGCATAAATGTTCGTAATAAGGCAAATCGGACACTTGGATTTATTAATCGCAGCGTTAGTAACAAGACACCTGGTGTGGTTCTCAAGCTATATCTTGCTCTAGTTAGGCCCCATTTAGATTATGCAGTTCAGTTTTGGTCGCCATATTATAGAATGGATATAAATTCACTTGAACGTGTCCAGCGTAGGATGACTAAGTTAATTCCCCAAATTAGAAATCTTTCATATGAAGAAAGATTAACAAAGCTTAAGTTGCATTCACTGGAAAGGCGAAGAGTTAGGGGTGACATGATAGAGGTTTACAAGTGGATGAATGGACATAACCGGGGGGATATTAATAGGGTATTAAAAGTATCAACACAGGACAGAACACGAAACAATGGATATAAATTGGATAAGTTTAGATTTAGGAAAGACTTGGGTAAATACTGGTTCAGTAACAGGGTTGTTGATTTGTGGAACCAATTGCCGCGTAACATTGTGGAGGTGGGGTCCCTCGATTGTTTCAAGCACGGGTTGGACAAGTATATGAGTGGGATTGGGTGGTTATAGAATAGGAGCTGCCTCGTGTGGGCCAATGGGCCTTCTGCAGTTACCTTTGTTCTTATGTTCTTATGTTCTTACGCGGTAATTGATTCCACATATCAACAACCCTGTTACCGAACCAGTATTTACCTAAGTTGACCAGACCACACACTAGAAAAAGGGATGACGACGTTTCAGTCCGTCCTGGACGATTCCCTAATCGATCGACTTGAGAATGGTCCAGGACGGACCGAAACGTCGTCGTCCCTTCACCTTCTAGTGTGTGGTCTGGTCAATATACTTCAGCCACGTTATTGTGACTCATCGCCTGCATTTACGCGTCTTTCCTAAATCTAAATTTATCCAATTTATACCTCATTGTTTCGTGTTCTGTCTTGTGTTGATACTTTTAATACTCCATTAATATCCCCCTTTGTTATGTACATTCATTCACTTGTAAACCTCTATCATGTCACCCCCTAACTCTTCGCCTTTCCAGTGAATGCAATTTAAGCTTTGTTAATCTTTGTTAATCAGTTCAGTTTTGGTCGCTGTACTATAGAATGGATACAAATTCACTTAAACGTGTAAAGCGTAGGATGACAAAGTTAATTCCCCAAACTAGAAATCTTCCATATGAAGAAAGATTAACAAAGCTTAAATTGCATTCACTGGAACGGCGAAGAATTAGGAGCCAATTACCGAGTAACGTGGTGGAGGTGGGGTCCCTCGATTGTTTTAAACGTGAGTTGGACATGTATATAAGTGGGATTGAGTGGTTATAAATAGGAGCTGCCTCCTATGGGCCAATAAGAACATAAGAACAAAGGTAACTGCAGAAGGCCTATTGGCCCATACGAGGCAGCTCCTATTTATAACCACTCAATCCCACTTATATACATGTCCAACTCACGTTTAAAACAATCGAGGGACCCCACCTTAACTTATTTAACTTAACTAAAGATTAACTTATTTAAGAATATTCTAAACAAAGCACAGGAACGTAGTATACCATACAAATTGAATAGATCGAATACTAATGACCCAAAGTGGATAACAAAGAATTTGAAGAACCTTATAGGTAAAAAGAGAGCTTGGTACAAAAGGATTAAAAATGGGGAGGTCACTTTAGAACAGGAATTCGTACAACTGGTTAGAAATGTTAAAAAAGAGATAAGGAAAGCAAAAAGAAACTATGAAGTTCGCATAGCAGGGCAAGCAAAGACAAATCCTAAAGGGTTTTTTCAGTTATATCGTACTAAGACTAGGGAAAGGATAGGTCCATTAAAAACTGAGACAGGTCAAATAACAGATAGTGATGAAGAGATGAGTAGTATTTTTAATAAATATTTTGTATCTGTATTTACTAAAGAGGAACTTAACAATATGCCTTCAGCCGAACAAGTCTATGTGGGTGGGGACGAGGACAGGTTGACGAGTTTAGCAGTTACCAGGGAGGATGTTCTTAAACAAATAGTAAAACTCAAACCAAACAAATCCCCAGGGCCGGATGAAGTGTTTGCTAGGGTGCTTAAAGAATGCAAAGAGGAGCTTTGTGACCCACTGTCAACCATATTTAATAAATCAATAGAGTCAGGCAGAGTGCCAGAGTTTTGGAAAGTTGCTAATGTGATACCAGTTTTTAAGAAAGGAGATAGATCACTTGCGTCTAACTATCGACCAATTAGCCTAACGTCCATTGTGGGAAAGTTGCTCGAATCTATAATAGCAAATAAAATTCGTCTTCATCTTGAAAAACATAAATTAATAATTGAGTCGCAACATGGTTTTATAAATGGCCGTTCATGTTTAACAAATTTGTTATCTTTTTATTCTAGCATTGTTGAGGCAGTTGATAGTGGTAAGGATTGCGATGTTGTATACCTTGACTTTAGCAAAGCTTTTGATACAGTGCCACATGAAAGACTGATTAAAAAAATAGAGTCTCATGGTATTGGGGGTGCTATATTAAGCTGGATTAGGGCATGGCTATACCAAAGGAAACAGAGAGTTAGTATAAATGGAATCAAGTCAGAGTGGGAAAATGTTGTAAGTGGAGTGCCTCAAGGCTCTGTCCTGGGACCTCTGTTGTTTATAATATATATAAATGATTTAGATTCAGGTTTGAGTAGCAACATTTGCAAATTTGCCGATGATACGAAAATCGGTAGGGAAATTAATTCGGAGGAGGACTCACTATCACTTCAAGTTGATCTAGATAGGGTTTTGAAATGGTCAAAGGATTGGCGGATGCAGTTTAATGCTGATAAATGTAAAGTTCTGAGGTTAGGTAATGATGATAGAGTTACAAGATACGAGCTAGATGGTGTTGTGATTGCGAAGTCGGATTGCGAAAGGGATCTGGGAGTTATGATTAGTAAGAATTTAAAACAAAAGGATCAATGCATAAATGTTCGTAATAAGGCAAATCGGACACTTGGATTTATTAATCGCAGCGTTAGTAACAAGACACCTGGTGTGGTTCTCAAGCTATATCTTGCTCTAGTTAGGCCCCATTTAGATTATGCAGTTCAGTTTTGGTCGCCATATTATAGAATGGATATAAATTCACTTGAACGTGTCCAGCGTAGGATGACTAAGTTAATTCCCCAAATTAGAAATCTTTCATATGAAGAAAGATTAACAAAGCTTAAGTTGCATTCACTGGAAAGGCGAAGAGTTAGGGGTGACATGATAGAGGTTTACAAGTGGATGAATGGACATAACCGGGGGGATATTAATAGGGTATTAAAAGTATCAACACAGGACAGAACACGAAACAATGGGTATAAATTGGATAAGTTTAGATTTAGGAAAGACTTGGGTAAATACTGGTTCAGTAACAGGGTTGTTGATTTGTGGAACCAATTGCCGCGTAACATTGTGGAGGTGGGGTCCCTCGATTGTTTCAAGCACGGGTTGGACAAGTATATGAGTGGGATTGGGTGGTTATAGAATAGGAGCTGCCTCGTATGGGCCAATAGGCCTTCTGCAGTTGCCTTTGTTCTTATGTTCTTATGTTCTTATGTATTCTATAACCACCCAACCCCACTCATATACTTGTCCAACCCGTGCTTGAAACAATCGAGGGACCCCACCTCCACAATGTTACGCGGCAATTGGTTCCACAAATCAACAACCCTGTTACTGAACCAGTATTTACCCAAGTCTTTCCTAAATCTAAACTTATCCAATTTATATCCATTGTTTCGTGTTCTGTCCTGTGTTGATACTTTTAATACCCTATTAATATCCCCCCGGTTATGTCCATTCATCCACTTGTAAACCTCTATCATGTCACCCCTAACTCTTCGCCTTTCCAGTGAATGCAACTTAAGCTTTGTTAATCTTTCTTCATATGAAAGATTTCTAATTTGGGGAATTAACTTAGTCATCCTACGCTGGACACGTTCAAGTGAATTTATATCCATTCTATAATATGGCGACCAAAACTGAACTGCATAATCTAAATGGGGCCTAACTAGAGCAAGATATAGCTTGAGAACCACACCAGGTGTCTTGTTACTAACGCTGCGATTAATAAATCCAAGTGTCCGATTTGCCTTATTACGAACATTTATGCATTGATCCTTTTGTTTTAAATTCTTACTAATCATAACTCCCAGATCCCTTTCGCAATCCGACTTCGCAATCACAACACCATCTAGCTCGTATCTTGTAACTCTATCATCATTACCTAACCTCAGAACTTTACATTTATCAGCATTAAACTGCATCTGCCAATCCTTTGACCATTTCAAAACCCTATCTAGATCAACTTGAAGTGATAGTGAGTCCTCCTCCGAATTAATTTCCCTACCGATTTTCGTATCATCGGCAAATTTGCAAATGTTGCTACTCAAACCTGAATCTAAATCATTTATATATATTATAAACAACAGAGGGCCCAGGACAGAGCCTTGAGGCACTCCACTTACAACATTTTCCCACTCTGACTTGATTCCATTTATACTAACTCTCTGTTTCCTTTGGTATAGCCATGCCCTAATCCAGCTTAATACAGCACCCCCAATACCATGAGACTCTATTTTTTTAATCAGTCTTTCATGTGGCACTGTATCAAAAGCTTTGCTAAAGTCAAGGTATACAACATCGCAATCCTTACCACTATCAACTGCCTCAACAATGCTAGAATAAAAAGATAACAAATTTGTTAAACATGAACGGCCATTTATAAAACCATGTTGCGACTCAATTATTAATTTATGTTTTTCAAGATGAAGACGAATTTTATTTGCTATTATAGATTCGAGTAACTTTCCCACAATAGACGTTAGGCTAATTGGTCGATAGTTAGACGCAAGTGATCTATCTCCTTTCTTAAAAACTGGTATCACATTAGCAACTTTCCAAAACTCTGGCACTCTGCCTGACTCTATTGATTTATTAAATATGGTTGACAGTGGGTCACAAAGCTCCTCTTTGCATTCTTTAAGCACCCTAGCAAACACTTCATCCGGCCCTGGGGATTTGTTTGGTTTGAGTTTTACTATTTGTTTAAGAACATCCTCCCTGGTAACTGCTAAACTCGTCAACCTGTCCTCGTCCCCACCCACATAGACTTGTTCGGCTGAAGGCATATTGTTAAGTTCCTCTTTAGTAAATACAGATACAAAATATTTATTAAAAATACTACTCATCTCTTCATCACTATCTGTTATTTGACCTGTCTCAGTTTTTAATGGACCTATCCTTTCCCTAGTCTTAGTACGATATAACTGAAAAAACCCTTTAGGATTTGTCTTTGCTTGCCCTGCTATGCGAACTTCATAGTTTCTTTTTGCTTTCCTAATCTCTTTTTTAACATTTCTAACCAGTTGTACGAATTCCTGTTCTAAAGTGTCCTCCCCATTTTTAATCCTTTTGTACCAAGCTCTCTTTTTACCTATAAGGTTCTTCAAATTCTTTGTTATCCACTTTGGGTCATTAGTATACGATCTATTCAATTTGTATGGTATACTACGTTCCTGTGCTTTGTTTAGAATATTCTTAAATAAGTTATATATTGAATCCACATCGAAATCCCCATTTAAGTCACCTATCGCTGGGTTCATGTCTCGCTCCAAGACCGGCCCACACCCCATACCCAAGCCTTTCCAATCAATTTGACCCAAAAAATTTCTTAGGCTATTAAAATCAGCTTTTCGAAAATCTGGCACTTTAACAGAATTTTCTCCTACTGGTCTATTCCATTCTATGCTAAATCTGATTTCTTTGTGATCACTGCTCCCTAGCTCACTCCCTATTTCGATGTCATTAATTTGCGTTTCCCTGTTAGTTAACACTAAATCTAAAATATTATTTTCCCGTGTTGGTTCCTTAATGTGTTGCGTAAGAAAGCAATCGTCAATTAATTCTAGAAAATCTTCTGCTTCACTATTCCCTGTTTTGTTCAACCAGTTTATTCCGCTAAAATTAAAGTCACCCATGACATAAATACTGTTAGATCTAGATGCTCTAGATATTTCATCCCATAGATGCTTTGCTTCCATTCTGTCTAAATTTGGTGGCCTATATATTACTCCTATTATAATATTATTAGCTTTTTCGTTTAATTCAATCCAAATAGTTTCTGTGTGTGGCTCTGTTTTGATTCCCTCTTTGAGACTACATTTCAAATTGTCCCTAACATATATGGCTACTCCACCTCCTCGTCTAATATATCTATCTGTGTGAAATAGTTTAAATCCATATATTTGATATTCAGCTAATAGTTCTCTATTTTCTACATTCATCCACGTTTCGGTAAGTGCAATAATATCTATTTTTTTCTGTGCAGACAAGAGCATTTAATTCGTTAATTTTATTTCTTAGACTTCTACTGTTAGTGTAATATACCCTAAGTGAATTGTTATTTTGCGGACCTTCTCTTTCCCTGATCGTTTTGCCAATTCCTTTCTCCCACAAACACTTACTTTTATTACCTCCTTCCTCCAAATCAATTCCCATACCTCTATCTACTAACAGTTTAAACCCAAACAAACACCTCTAACCACTTCTTCTAGCGAGTTCGCAACAGCGACAACCCCAGCTCTCGATAGATGCACCCCATCACGAGCATACATTTCATTTCTTCCATAGAAGTGTTCCCAGTTGTCTATGAAAGATATTGCATTTGATTTGCAATATCTTTCCAGCCGGCAATTGACACCAAGTGCCCTCGATATCCATTCATTTCCCACTCCCTTTCTTGGAAGAATGCCACATATGATCGGGATTCCTCCCTTGCTCCTAACTAACTCTATGGCTGTTTTATACCTCTGAATCAGTTCCTCACTCCTGACTCGACCAACATCATTTCCTCCCACGCTAATGCAAATATTGGGATTGTTCCCATTACCAGCCATAATATCATTCATGTTGTTTATAATATCACCAATGCCAGCTCCGGGATAGCAAACCCTTAACCTGTTCCCCCTATCTCTAGCACAAAACGTTCTATCCAAATACCTTATCTGGGAATCTCCCACAACTAATGTTTGCTTAGGTACTTCCTTTACTTTCTGAGGGGCCTGCGCTTCCTTTCTCTTCGTTGCTTTCCCTTTTGCGCGATCCACAGTCTCTCCACAGCACTCGTCCTCCAAAACGTCAAATGAATTTGAAGTTGCTATGGCGTTTGAAGGCGGCTTTATCAAAGTCTTCTTAAGGCCCCTGTCTTTCGCAACTCTCCAAGACGAGGTCCCTTTACTGCTGGTCTCCTCCTTCGTTACTTCTCGTTGTTTTTTAAGCTGACGCACCTCCTCCCGCAGAGAGTCCAACTCTGTCCTCAGGGCTCCCACTAGAGTCACCAGGTCCTTCACTACAACTTCCATATTGCTATGATAATATAACAACACTCAGGAGCTCCGGTTAACACAACCTCTCACTGTGACTTCACCTGACCGAATAAGCCTTCTGTAGTTTCTTTAGTATTAATATCTTGTGTTAAGTAATCAAACAGCTCCTTCATCCATGACCCGCCTGTGTTGGGATCAAGCACTTCCACCTCACCTCTCTACATATTGGTGAGGTGAGGGTACGTGGACCCCGACACATATATATAACTGAACATCAAGGAAATCATTCATTAACCAATCTGCACCATTCTCTGTTCTCTTGAAGATTATTCGGCCTTATAATTTACTTCTGGGAGAAAGTTGCATGTTCTAGTTACTGTTCGAACACTAGACACCACTCCACATTATAGATAAATATTTAGTCGTTGTTGTGAACACAATTATGAGTACCTCTTATAAAGATTACGAAGACGTTATTGACACATTCACTCAACTTGACAATCTTTCGAAAGAGTAAGTAGATCCTTCCAAGATCTAGAATTTCTTAGAATTTCCAAGAATTTCCACTACTTAAGACTGTGGAACAAGGCAGGCTGGGGCATACTGGTGAGAAGTTAGAAGCGTGTCCAGAGTCATGTGTCTGTCACGACTCATCCTCTGCATGAGGAGACTGAGGAACAAGGCGCCAGAATGCTGCGGTACATTGGTGAGACGTCAGCAGTGTGTCCCAAGGAGTCTGGGCAAGAATTTACACTACTGAAGCCTGTGGAAGACTGGTGAGAAGTTAGAAGTGAGTCCCAAGTATGGGGCAGGATCTACGGTACTGAGGAGACCAAGGGCTGTACATAGTGGTGAGAAGTCAGAAGTGAGTCCCAAGTATGGGGAAGGATCTACAGTACTGAGGAGACGAAGGGCTGTACATAGTGGTGAGAAGTCAGAAGTGAGTCCCAAGTATGGGGAAGGATCTACAGTACTGAGGAGACGAAAGGCTGTACATAGTGGTGAGAAGTCAGAAGAGAGTCCCAAGTATGGGGAAGGATCTCCACTACCGAAGAAACGGAGGGCGGTACGTAGTGGTGTGAAGCCTACGTTATGTGACCGGTATCCTGGTGAGAAGTCAGAAGTATTTCCCAAGTCTGGCCAAGAATTTCCACTACTTAAGACTGTGGAACAAGGCAGGCTGGGGCATACTGGTGAGAAGTTAGAAGCGTGTCCAGAGTCCGGGGAAAGATCTACACTACTGAAGAAGCAAATGGTGGCAGATAGGCCGTCATGTTACCAGTGTGGGAAAACCTTCAGCGACCGCAGTGGCTTAAACAGGCACATGCTCGTCCATACTGGCGTTAAATCTCACGTGTTTGAAGAGTGTGGGAAAAAGTTCCTTCGAAATGATTATTTGCAGCAGCACCTGATGGCCCACAGTGGTGATAAACACTTCCTGTGCAAGCACTGCGGGAAAAGATTCTGCCGACTTGGCAACTTGAATGATCACATGATGGGACATAATGGTACGAGACCTCACATGTGTCATGTGTGTGATAAACTATTCAGCAGACCGGACTATCTGAAGGACCACATGGTGGTTCATATGATTTGATGACAAACCTTACATGTGCCCACACTGTGGGGATAGATACACTCAGCTTGGAAATATGAACAAACACATTCAGCTGCATACAACTGTGATCGGTGTGTGAGAATTTTAAAATATTGTATAAATAGTGAGAGCCTAATCTCAAAATTAGGCTACAATGTTCCTGTTAATAAACTTTCAAATTTACTGCAATTTGCCTATTTTACTACAATTTGCCTATTAATATTCTTAAAAATGTAATACAATGTAACTATTATTATTCAGATTTGGTACATATTATTAACTTATAATTATTTGTTAGATTAAGGACCTGTCCGAAATGTTGTGTTAGTGATGTTAAAAACATCAATGTTATATACTCACAAACCCAATGCACCTTCTTGCACTAGTATATAAATAAATGAAAAATAAAAAGGACATATGGTTTAAATGTATATCTATTTATTTACAAGAATATTTTATTTACAATATTTACAAGAATAAATATTGTGATTTTAATCCTGTAATGAAATCATATCCTAAACTAACTAATCAGTATAATGAACAAATCTACAATGGCCGTAATAGGGATTTGAACCTACACACGGGATGTTCCCAGAAGCGCCTTTGTCAACTGTACCACCACATGGTCAAAAGAATTAGTCACAATAATGTGGCTGAAGTAGTTCGTCACAATCGACTTGAGAATGGTCCAGGACGGACCGAAATGTCGTCGTCCCTTCACCTTCTAGTGATTTTATACTTTTCAAACTAGATCATCCATATTATTCCAGTATACATAAGAAACTTCTTCATTTGCATTGGAATAATTAGATATTGGCTAACAGCCAATATCTATATATCTAAGTGAACAAATTGTTTACTGTGGCCAATCATATCCAATTCCTAGTAAGCATTCATAACATACTAGTAACAGTTCTGTCAAAAACCACAGTACTCAGTACAAACCACAGCACAGTACAATCTTATTTCACACACAAACAGTACTCAGTACAAACCACAGCACAATCTTATTTCACATATATATATATATATATATATATATATATATATATATATATATATATATATATATATATATATATATATATATATATACCACCACACATACAGACCTTCACCACCTCACATACAGGCCCACCACAACACATACAGATCCACCACCACCACACATACAGGCCTCCACCACCACACATACAGACCCACCACAACACATACAGACCCACCACCACACATACAGACCCACCACCACCACACATACAGACCCACCACCACCACACATACACACCCACCACCACCACACATACACACATTTCGGGGCCTCGTAGCCTGGTGGATAGCGCGCAGGACTCGTAATTCTGTGGCGCGGGTTCGATTCCCACACGAGGCAGAAACAAATGGGCAAAGTTTCTTTCACCCTAAGTGCCCCTGTTACCTAGTAGTAAATAGGTACCTGGGAGTTAGTCAGCTGTCACGGGCTGCTTCCTGGGGTGTGTGTGGGGTGTGGGGAGAAAAAAAAAGTAGTAAACAGTTGATTGACAGTTGAGAGGCGGGCCGAAAGAGCAAAGCTCAACCCCCGCAAAAACACAACTAGTAAACAACTAGTAAACACACCCACCACCACCACACATACAGACCCACCACCACACATACAGGCCTCCACCACCACACATACAGACCTCCATTACCACACATACAGACCTCCACTACCACACATACAGGCCTCCACCACCACACATACAGACCCACCACCACCACACATACAGACCTCCACCACCACACATACAGACCTTCACCACCACACATACAGACCACCACCACACATACAGACCTCCACCACCACACATACAGACCACCACCACCACACATACAGACCTCCACCACCACACATACAGACCTCCACTACCACACATACAGGCCTCAACCACCACACATACAGACCACCCCCACCACCTCACATACAGGCCTTCACCACCTCACATACAGGCCCACCACAACACATACAGATCCACCACCACCACACATACAGACCACCACCACCACACATACAGACCACCACCACCACACATACAGACCACCACCACCACACATGAAGAAGAAGCTGAAGAAAAATGCATCATGGTACTGCAGAGATATCGAGCAAAATGCATTTGATGCTGTGAAAGATGCACTAGTAGAGAATGCGACTGCTGCATACTTTGATCCATCAATGGACACTGAGTTAACGGTGGATGCTAGTCCTGTTGGTTTAGGTGCTGTTTTAGCCCAACACAAACCTGGTCAACCAGATTCCAAAGTAGTAATTGCCTACGCCAGCCGTTCTCTCACAGATGTTGAGCAACGATACAGTCAGACAGAGAAGGAAGCTCTTGCTCTTGTATGGGGCTGTGAACACTTCAATGTGTATCTGCTTGGTGCACCCTTCACCACGATAGTCACAGACCACAAACAGTTGGAGACCATCTTCAATAATCCAAAGTCCAAACCACCAGCTCGCATTGAGAGATGGGCTCTTCGTCTGCAACCATACAACTTTACAGTGAAATACAAGCCGGGTGCAGGCAATCCCGCTGATTACATCAGTCGACATCCTGCCAACAGTTTCACCATCACCAAGCATCAGCAAGTTGCCGAAGAATATGTACACTCTGTAACCTGTGATGCAGTCCCTAAGGCTCTCACTCTTGATGAAATCCGTACTGCAACCCTAGAGGACCCAACTCTGCAAGCAACAGTGGATGCATTGACTAAGAAAAAGTTTCCACGCATCCCACCCTCAGGAGTTGACCAAGATGCGTTCAAAGGACTTAAACGCATCCAGACAGAATTAAGTGTTACGCAACAACGCGACACTGTGCTGCGAGGTACTCGTATTGTCATTCCAGCTGTTCTCCAGCAACGTGCTCTGAAGCTTGCAAATCATGGACACCAAGGTCTTGTTAGGACCAAACAGCTGCTACGAGAAAAGGTGTGGTTTCCTGGCATTGATCGTCAAGCAAAGGACATGCATGATGCCTGTGTCCCTTGCCAAGCTGCAGTGGATACTTCAAGATCAACACCTCTACAACCTTCACCACTACCTGCTGCACCATGGACGGAAGTATCGATGGACTTCTGCGGAACGCTACCAACTGGAGAGTACTTGATGGTAGTCATTGATGATCACTCACGTTATCCAGAAGTAGAAATCATCACTTCCACATCTGCAAAGGCTGTCATCCCGAAACTCGACAAGACCTTTTCAAATTTTGGCATTCCTGAAATTGTCAAGACGGACAATGTACCGCCATTCAATGGACAAGACTTCGTCAACTTTGCTGAGCATATCGGATTCAAACACCGCCGTGTGATGCCACTACATCCTCAAGCAAATGGAGAAGTTGAGAGATTCGTGCAACCTCTCATGAAAGCGGTACGCTGTGCTCATGCCGAAGGACGAACCTGGAAACAAGCTATGTATGCTTTTCTCAGGAACTACCGTGCAACACCACATGGAACACTGGGCAAGTCGCCTGGTGAACTTTTATTTGGACGTCCTATGAGAATCGCACTACCCGTCATGCCAGCCGAGGTAACGGATAAACGTCTCGCTCAGAAGGATGCACTAGCCAAGGGCAAAATGAAAATTGCTCATGACCAACGTGCAAAGGAACAATTCATAAAGGTTGGAGATATTGTTCTCGTTATCATCACCCAGTACAGCCTCCCATCAACCAGTACAGCCTCCCATCAACTAGTACAGCCTCCCATCAACCTGTACAGCCTCCCATCAACCTGTACAGCCTCCCATCAACCTGTACAGCCTCCCATCAACCTGTACAGCCTCCCATCAACCTGTACAGCCTCCCATCAATCAGTACAGCCTCCCATCAACCTGTACAGCCTCCCATCAACCTGTACAGCCTCCCATCAACCTGTACAGCCTCCCATCAACCTGTACAGCCTCCCATCAACCAGTACAGCCTCCCATCAACCAGTACAGCCTCCCATCAACCAGTACAGCCTCCCATCAACCAGTACAACATCCCATCAACCAGTACAGCCTCCCATCAACCTGTACAGCCTCCCATCAACCAGTACAGCCTCCCATCAACCAGTACAGCCTCCCATCAACCAGTACAGCCTCCCATCAACCAGTACAGCCCGCCACCCAACCAGTACAGCCCGCCACCCAACCAGTACAGCCTCCCATCAACCTGTACAGCCTCCCATCAACCTGTACAGCCTCCCATCAACCTGTACATCCTCCCATCAACCAGTACAGCCTCCCATCAACCAGTACAGCCCGCCACCCAACCAGTACAGCCTCCCATCAACCTGTACAGCCTCCAATCAACCTGTACAGCCTCCCATCAACCAGTACAGCCTCCCATCAACCAGTACAGCCTCCCATCAACCAGTACAGCCTCCCATCAACCTGTACAGCCTCCCATCAACCAGTACAGCCTCCCATCAAGCAGTACAGCCTCATATCAACCAGTACAGCCTCCCATCAACCAGTGCAGCCTCCCATCAACCTGTACAGCCTCCCATCAACCAGTACAGCTTCCCATCAACCAGTACAGCCTCCCATCAACCAGTACAGTCTCCCATCAACCAGTACAGCCTCCCATCAAGCAGTACAGCCTCATATCAACCAGTACAGCCTCCCATCAACCAGTGCAGCCTCCCATCAACCTGTACAGCCTCCCATCAACCTGTACAGCCTCCCATCAACCAGTACAGCCTCCCATCAACCAGTACAGCCTCCCATCAACCAGTACAGCCTCCCATCAACCAGTACAGTCTCCCATCAACCAGTACAGTCTCCCATCAACCAGTACAGCCTCCCATCAACCAGTACAGCCCGCCACCCAACCAGTACAGCCCGCCACCCAACCAGTACAGCCCGCCACCCAACCAGTACAGCCTCCCATCAACCTGTACAGCCTCCAATCAACCTGTACAGCCTCCCATCAACCAGTACAGCCTCCCATCAACCAGTACAGCCTCCCATCAACCTGTACAGCCTCCCATCAACCAGTACAGTCTCCCATCAACCAGTACAGTCTCCCATCAACCAGTACAGTCTCCCATCAACCAGTACAGCCTCCCATCAACCAGTACAGCCTCCCATCAACCAGTACAGCCAATAGCAGCTGCCTCGTATGGGCCAATAGCAGCTGCCTCGTATGGGCCAATAGCAGCTGCCTCGTATGGGCCAACAGCAGCTGCCTCGTATGGGCCAACAGCAGCTGCCTCGTGTGGGCCAATAGCAGCTGCCTCGTGTGGGCCAATAGCAGCTGCTTCGTATGGGCCAATAGCAGCTGCCTCGTATAGGCCAATAGCAGCTGCCTCGTATGGGCCAATAGCAGCTGCCTCGTATGGGCCAATAGCAGCTGCCTCGTATGGGCCAATAGCAGCTTCCTCGTATGAGCCAATAGCAGCTGCCTCGTAGGGGCCAATAGCAGCTGCCTCGTATGGGCCAATAGCAGCTGCCTCGTATGGGCCAATAGCAGCTGCCTCGTATAGGGCCAATAGCAGCTGCCTCGTATGGGCCAATAGCAGCTACCTCGTATGGGCCAATAGCAGCTGCCTCGTATGGGCCAATAGCAGCTACCTCGTATGGGCCAATAGCAGCTGCCTCGTATGGGCTAATAGCAGCTGCCTCGTATGGGCCAATAGCAGCTGCCTCGTATGGGCCAATAGCAGCTGCCTCGTATGGGCCAATAGCAGCTGCCTCGTATGGGCCAATAGCAGCTGCCTCGTATGGGCCAATACCCTAACTCTTCGTCTTTCCAGTGAATGCAATTTAAGCTTTAATTCTAATTTGGGGAATTAACTTTGTCATCCTACGTTGGACACGTTCAAGTGAATTTATATCCATTCTATAATACGGCGACCAAAACTGAACTGCATAATCCTAACCAGAGCAAGATACAGCTTAAGAACCATACCAGGTGTCTTGTTACTAACGCTTCGATTAATAAATCCCAGTGTCCTATTCGCCTTATTACGAACATTCATGCATTGATCCTTTTGTTTTAAATTTTAATTTAAACACCCCATACCCTAAACTTTTTAATCTATTTGGAAACTCATAAACATGTCCAACCCACGTTTGAAACAATCAAGAGACCCCGCCTCCACCGTTACGCGGTAATTGATTCCACATATCAACAACCCTGTTACCGAACCAGTATTTACCTAAGTTGACCAAACCACACACTAGAAGAAGGGACGACGACGTTTCAGTCCATCCTGGACCATTCTCAAATCGATCGACTTGAGAATGGTCCAGGACGGACCGAAACGTCGTCGTCCCTTCACCTTCTAGTGTGTGGTCTGGTCAACATACTTCAGCCACGTTATTGTGACTCATCGCCTGCATTTACGCGTCTTTCCTAAATCTAAATTTATCCAATTTATACCTCATTGTTTCGTGTTCTGTCTTGTGTTGATACTTTTAATACTCCATTAATATCCCCCTTTGTTATGTACATTCATCCACTTGTAAACCTCTATCATGTCACCCCCTAACTCTTCGCCTTTCCAGTGAATGCAATTTAATCTTTGTTAATCAGTTCAGTTTTGGTCGCTGTACTATAGAATGGATAAAAATTCACTTAAACGTGTAAAGCGTAGGATGACAAAGTTAATTCCCCAAACTAGAAATCTTCCATATGAAGAAAGATTAACAAAGCTTAAATTGCATTCACTGGAACGGCGAAGAATTAGGAGCCAATTATAGCGTAACGTGGTGGAGGTGGGGTCCCTCGATTGTTTTAAACGTGAGTTGGACATGTATATAAGTGGGATTGAGTGGTTATAAATAGGAGCTGCCTCCTATGGGCCAATAAGCCTTCTGTAGTTTCTTTAGTATTAATATCTTGTGTTAAGTAATCAAACAGCTCCTTCATCCATGACCCGCCTGTGTTGGGATCAAGCACTTCCACCTCACCTCTCTACATATTGGTGAGGTGAGGGTACGTGGACCCCGACACATATATATAACTGAACATCAAGGAAATCATTCATTAACCAATCTGCACCATTCTCTGTTCTCTTGAAGATTATTCGGCCTTATAATTTACTTCTGGGAGAAAGTTGCATGTTCTAGTTACTGTTCGAACACTAGACACCACTCCACATTATAGATAAATATTTAGTCGTTGTTGTGAACACAATTATGAGTACCTCTTATAAAGATTACGAAGACGTTATTGACATATTCACTCAACTTGACAATCTTTCGAAAGAGAGTGATGTGTCTGTCACGACTCATCCTCTGCATGAGGAGACTGAGGAATAAGGCGCCAGAATGCTGCGGTACATTGGTGAAACGTCAGCAGTGTGTCCCAAGGAGTCTGGGCAAGAATTTACACTACTGAAGCCTGTGGAAGACACTGGTGAGAAGTTAGAAGACTCATCCTCTGTCACGACGTATCCTCTGCATGAGGAGACTGAGGAACAAGGCGCCAGTATGTTGAGGTACATTGGTGAGACGTCAGCAGTGTGTCCCAAGGAGTCTGGGCAAGAATTTACACTACTGAAGCCTGTGGAAGACTCTGGTGAGAAGTTAGAAGTGAGTCCCAAGTATGGGGAAGGATATACAGAACTGAGGAGACGAAGGGCTGTACATAGTGGTGAGAAGTCAGAAGAGAGTCCCAAGTATGGGGAAGGATCTACAGTACTGAGGAGACGAAGGGCTGTACATAGTGGTGAGAAGTCAGAAGTGAGTCCCAAGTATGGGGAAGGATCTACAGTACTGAGGAAAAGGAGGGCTGTACAAAGTGGTGAGAAGTCAGAAGAGAGTCCCAAGTATGGGGAAGGATCTACAGTACTGAGGAGACGAAAGGCTGTACATAGTGGTGAGAAGTCAGAAGAGAGTCCCAAGTATGGGGAAGGATCTCCACTACCGAAGAAACGGAGGGCGGTACGTAGTGGTGTGAAGCCTACGTTATGTGACCGGTATCCTGGTGAGAAGTCAGAAGTATTTCCCAAGTCTGGCCAAGAATTTCCACTACTTAAGACTGTGGAACAAGGCAGGCTGGGGCATACTGGTGAGAAGTTAGAAGCGTGTCCAGAGTCCGGGGAAAGATCTACACTACTGAAGAAGCAAATGGTGGCAGATAGGCCGTCATGTTACCAGTGTGGGAAAACCTTCAGCGACCGCAGTGGCTTAAACAAGCACATGCTCGTCCATACTGGCGTTAAATCTCACGTGTGTGAAGAGTGTGGGAAAAAGTTCCTTCGAAATGATTATTTGCAGCAGCACCTGATGGCCCACAGTGGTGATAAACACTTCCTGTGCAAGCACTGCGGGAAAAGATTCTGCCGACTTGGCAACTTGAATGATCACATGATGGGACATAATGGTACGAGACCTCACATGTGTCATGTGTGTGATAAACTATTCAGCAGACCGGACTATCTGAAGGACCACATGGTGGTTCATATGATTTGATGACAAACCTTACATGTGCCCACACTGTGGGGATAGATACACTCAGCTTGGAAATATGAACAAACACATTCAGCTGCATACAACTGTGCTCGGAGTGTGAGAATTTTAATATATTGTATAAATAGTGAGAGCCTAATCTCAAAATTAGGCTACAATGTTCCTGTTAATAAACTTTCAAATTTACTGCAATTTGCCTATTTTACTACAATTTGCCTATTAATATTCTTAAAATTTTCCTACAATGTACCTATTATTATTCAAATTTGGTACATATTATTAACTTATAATTATTTGTTAGATTAAGGACCTGTCCGAAATGTTGTGTGTTAGTGATGTTAAAAACATCAATGTTATATACTCACAAACCCAATGCACCTTCTTGCACTAGTATATAAATAAATGAAAAATAAAAAGGACATATGGTTTAAATATATATCTATTTATTTACAAGAATATTTTATTTACAAGAATATTTTATTTACAATATTTACAAGAATATTTTATTTACAATATTTACAAGAATAAATATTGTGATTTTAATCCTGTAATGAAATCATATCCTAAACTAACTAATCAGTATAATGAACAAATCTACAATGGCCGTAATAAGGATTTGAACCTACACACAGGATGTTCCCAGAAGCGCCTTAGTCAACTGTACCACCACATGGTCAAAAGAATTAGTCACAATAATGTGGCTGAAGTAGTTCGTCACAATCGACTTGAGAATGGTCCAGGACGGACCGAAATGTCGTCGTCCCTTCACCTTCTAGTGATTTTATACTTTTCAAACTAGATCATCCATATTATTCCAGTATACATAAGAAAAATCACTATATTCCAACTTCTTCATTTGCATTGGAATAATTAATACATAATCTAGCTTAACCTAGCTAACAGCCAATATCTATATATCTAAGTGAACAAATTGTTTACTGTGGCCAATCATATCCATTTCCTAGTAAGCATTCATAACATACTAGTAACAGTTCTGTCAAAAACCACAGTACTCAGTACAAACCACAGCACAGTACAATCTTATTTCACATATATATATATGTGAAAATATCTATCTTTAAAGATACTCTTTAAAAGTGTTTTTAACACAGTAAGAATATTTCATTACAATATTTCCTATATTAACTGTAGTAAACCCTACTGATTTGACCTACAGGTCAAATCATTTGGCATTTCTACAGGATTTTATCAAACCCCTACTAGGGTAATATATCTTGTAATAATTTTGCAAAAAATAGTGCCATTTACTATTTTTAAATAGTTAATTACAAAATTTACCGATATGGTGCAATCGGATGAAAGCCAAATTTTTACACTTGACAATTCTTTATTCACTTGTCAAGTGAAAACTTGTAATGGCACAACTTTACACTTGACAAGTGACAATACACTTGACTTTCAGCTCCTGCTATATCCAGATTCCAGGGAGGAAAGGAAGGATGATCTTTGGAATCATTACCTAATTAGACAGGAATAAAATATTCCTGACAATAATTCCTTCAATGTATCCTGTAATCAAAAAATATAATATCTTGGAAAAGTCAAAGAAAAAAGTTTAGTGTCAAGGACACTAAAGTGTCTACATAATTACTTAACTCAACAGCTTGACAGATATCAAGAGTTAGCTAATCAGGTATCTCTTGATTTAATCATCTTGAATAACAGGGTCAATGCTGCAGTTGATAAATTTGATAAAATCAATTGCCATGCAGAGATTTATCTAACAGAGATGGCTAATGCTGATTTAACCCGAAGGAAACTTCAGGATATCAGAGCTGAAACAGCAATTATGAAAATATAATTCAGGATCGTCTAGATCAATTAATCAGACTTGCAGTAGCACAGCCAAATGTGAGCACATCCACTCAGTTTGGTACCTTGGCAGATGTAGATGGTGTTCTCAAAAGATTGGCAGATGTAGATGGTGTTCTCAAAAGATTGGCAGATGTAGATGGTGTTCTCATAAGATTGGCAGATGTAGATGGTGTTCTCAAAAGATTGGCAGATGTAGATGGTGTTCTCAAAAGATTGGCAGATGTAGATGGTGTTCTCAAAAGATTGGCAGATGTAGATGGTGTTCTCAAAAGATTGGCATATGTAGATGGTGTTCTCAAAAGATTGGCAGATGTAGATGGTGTTCTCAAAAGATTGGCAGATGTAGATGGTGTTCTCAAAAGATTGGCAGATATAGTTTAATGCTGACAAATAAAGTTTGAGTTACAATATATCACTTGCATGAAATAAATAGGACAGATTTATTTCTAGAAGCGTTAGCAATAAAACTCCTTGTATTATTATTCAGCAATATCTTGTTTGATTATACAGTTCACTTTTGGTCGTAAAGTCACCAGATAGTGCTAACCCCACAAATAAAAAATCTTCCTTGTGAAGAGATTGAAAAAGCTTAATTTACATTCTCTTGGAAGGTGAAGAGTTAAGGGTTAAATTTAGATCAAGATATTACTCTGGGTAAGGGACTATGAATGGTGAAGTTCATTACAAAATGTTTTCCACACACATTCCCACATATTATAACGTTCTGTACACACTTAACAATATTACATAATATGACTTTAAACATATTATATAATATTTGTAAAGTCACTAATAATTGAGAGATAATAATCGTCACTAATAATTGAGAGATAATAATCGTCACTAATAATTGAGAGATAATAATCGTCACTAATAATTGAGAGATAATAATCGTCACTAATAATTGAGAGATAATAATGATGAGCGGGTGATGAATGAGGAGGGGAAGATGTGTGCAGGGGACACTTACCCGGCCACCACGATGAAAAGATCAAGTCTGTTCCAGGAGTCAGCCAAATAAGCCCCTTTCCCAGACCACCCCATCTTGATCATCTCCACGGCGAAGAAGGCAAAGATTGCGTCGTCGAACATCTGTGGAAGGTGTTCCACCATCACCACCAGCACTATTACAACCACCTCTAATATACATTATATATTATTACATATATATTATATATTAACATACTAAACAATCTGGAGGATGTTGATCCGGACATTTTCTTTAAAAGATCAGCTGTAACATGAACGAGGAACAACGGGTTCCAGCTCAACAAGCAACATTGTAGGACTGAGAACAGCAGATGCTTTTTCACCCATGGGGTTGTAAACCCGCGGAACCGCCTACCCGCTGAAACCGTAAACGCTAAAAATTTGGTGTTTTAAAATACAGCTAGAAAAGATAAGGGAAAATGGGGGGGGGAAACCTTTGACAAGCCGCCGGGTTCCTGTCCTCGTCGAGATCACTAGTATTAGTGGCCCTCAGGTAAGGTCTTATTTACTGACACTTATTATTATTTAAGATATTTCGTAAACCCATTTAAACAATGGGTATAAATTGGATTAGTTTAGATTTAGGAAAAACCTGGGTAAATACTGGTTCGGTAACAGGGTTGTTGATTTGTGGAACCAATTACGCACAACGTTTTAGGCAAGATAAATACTTTTTTTTTATTTTCTACTTTTCTATGTCTAAGTGCTCATGCTCCTTGTTTCCTTACACCCATGGTTAAGGGTGTAAGGTCTTATGCCTTCTACTCTCTTCTCTCCGGAGAGGGACAAATTGGCCGGCTGCCTCCCAACATTTCTCGTTGAAGAAGTCCAATATTTCCAGTAGCGACCGCCGAATGAGTTTCTCCAGTGGCATCTGTGACAGCTCTCTCCTTTCTTTTTCCAACGATATGCCAAACTTTTACCTCTTGCCCGTTTTCTTAAAGAGTGCATGTCACCTTTCACAAGATGCTAACATGCCACTCCTTAGTGATGTCTCACCGAGTTACACTTTCAGGTGAAGTATGGCTCGTTCTTCTTTATCATAATGAAACATAGGTCCACTGACCTACTAAGGAAAACTAGTGTTTTTAATCTTTTTAAAAATGGTTTAATTAATTAATCCTGTAGGTAGCAGTTGCGGGAACAGGTCAATAAGGTCAAAGGTCCAGGAACACGTCCTTTGCCAAATGCGGAACACAGTCCACCACCACACATACAGACCTTCACCACCACACATACAGACCTCCACCACCACACATACAGACCTCCACTACCACACATACAGGCCCCCACCACCACACATACAGACCATCACTACCACACATACAGACCATCACTACCACACATACAGGCCTCCACCATCACACATACAGACCTCACCACCACACATACTTCCCTCCACCACCACACATACAGACCACCACTATCACACATACAGACCTCCACCACCACACATACCGACCACTACCACAACACATACAGACCACCACCACCACACATACAGACCTCCACCACCACACATACAGGCCTCCACCACCACACATACAGGCCTCCACCACCACACATACAGACCTCCAACACCACACATACAGACCCACCACCACCAAACATACAGACCTCCACCACCACAATACAGACCTCCACCACCACACATACAGCCCTCCACTACCACACATACAGACCTCCACGACCCCACATACAGGCCTCCACCACCACACATACAGACCCACCACCACCAAACATACAGACCCACCACCAACAAACATACAGACCTCCACCACCACACATACAGGCCTCCACTACCACACATACAGACCTCCACCACCACACATACAGACCCACCACCACTACCACACATACAGACCCACCTCCACCACCACACATACAGACCTCCACCACCACACATACAGACCTCCACCACCACACATACAGACTGCCACCACCACACATACAGACCTCCACTACCACACATACAGACCTCCACCACCACACATACAGACCCACCACCACCACACATACAGGCCTCCACCACCACACATACAGACCCACCACCACCACACATACAGGCCTCCACCACCACACATACAGACCACCACCACCACACATACAGACCTCCACCACCACACATATAGACCCACCACCACACATACAGACCTCCACCACCACACATACAGATCCACCACCACCACCACACATAAAGACCTATACCACCACACATACAGACCTCCACCACCACACATACAGGCCTCCACTACCACACATACAGGCCTCCACTACCACACATACAGGCCTCCACCACCACACATACAGGCCTCCACCACCTCACATACAGACTTCCACCACCACACATACAGACCTCCACCACCAAACATAGACACCTCCACCACCACACATACAGACCTCCACCACCACACATACAGACCTCCACCACCACACATACAGACCTCCACCACCACACATACAGACTTCCACCACCACACATACAGACCTCCACCACCACACATACAGACCTCCACCACCACACATACAGACCCACCACCACCACACATACAGACCCTCCACCACCACACATACAGGCCTCCACTACCACACATACAGACCTCCACCACCACACATACAGGCCTCCACCACCACACATACAGGCCTCCACCACCATACATACAGACCCCCACCACCACACATACAGACCCACCACCACCACACATACAGACCCATCACCACCACACATACAGACCCTCCACCACCACACATACAGGCCTCCACTACCACACATACAGACCTCCACCACCACACATACAGGCCTCCACCACCACACCTACAGGCCTCCACCACCACACATACAGGCCTCCACCACCACACATACAGACCTCCACCACCACACATACAGACCCACCACCACCACACATACAGACCCTCCACCACCACACATACAGGCCTCCATTACCACACATACAGATCTCCACCACCACACATACAGACCTCCACCACCACACATACAGACCTCCACTACCACACATACAGACCTCCACCACCACACATACAGACCTCCACCACCACACATACAGACCTCCACCACCACACATACAGGCCTCCACCACCACACATACAGACCTCCACTACCAAACATACAGCCCACCACTACCACACATACAGACCTCCACCACCACACATACAGACCCACCACCACTACCACACATACAGACCCACCTCCACCACCACACATACAGACCTCCACCACCACACATACAGACCTCCACCACCACACATACAGACTGCCACCACCACACATACAGACCTCCACTACCACACATACAGACCTCCACCACCACACATACAGACCCACCACCACCACACATACAGGCCTCCACCACCACACATACAGACCCACCACCACCACACATACAGGCCTCCACCACCACACATACAGACCACCACCACCACACATACAGACCTCCACCACCACACATATAGACCCACCACCACACATACAGACCTCCACCACCACACATACAGATCCACCACCACCACCACACATAAAGACCTATACCACCACACATACAGACCTCCACAACCACACATACAGGCCTCCACTACCACACATACAGGCCTCCACTACCACACATACAGGCCTCCACCACCACACATACAGGCCTCCACCACCTCACATACAGACTTCCACCACCACACATACAGACCTCCACCACCAAACATAGAGACCTCCACCACCACACATACAGACCTCCACCACCACACATACAGACCTCCACCACCACACATACAGACCTCCACCACCACACATACAGACTTCCACCACCACACATACAGACCTCCACCACCACACATACAGACCTCCACCACCACACATACAGACCCACCACCACCACACATACAGACCCTCCACCACCACACATACAGGCCTCCACTACCACACATACAGACCTCCACCACCACACATACAGGCCTCCACCACCACACATACAGGCCTCCACCACCATACATACAGACCCCCACCACCACACATACAGACCCACCACCACCACACATACAGACCCACCACCACCACACATACAGACCCATCACCACCACACATACAGACCCTCTACCACCACACATACAGGCCTCCACTACCACACATACAGACCTCCACCACCACACATACAGGCCTCCACCACCACACCTACAGGCCTCCACCACCACACATACAGACCTCCACCACCACACATACAGACCCACCACCACCACACATACAGACCCTCCACCACCACACATACAGGCCTCCATTACCACACATACAAATCTCCACCACCACACATACAGACCTCCACCACCACACATACAGACCTCCACTACCACACATACAGACCTCCACCACCACACATACAGACCCTCCACCACCACACATACAGACCCTTCACCACCACACATACAGACCATCACTACCACACATACAGCCCTCCACCATCACACATACAGACCTCCACTACCACACATACTTCCCTCCACCACCACACATACAGACCTCCACTACCACACATACAGGCTTCCACCACCACACATACAGACCTCCACCACCACACATACAGACCCACCACCACCACACATACAGGCCTCCACCACCACACATACAGACCTCCACTACCACACATACAGGCTTCCACCACCACACATACAGACCTCCACTACCACACATACAGACCCACCACCCAACATACAGCCCACCACTACCACACATACAGACCTCCACCACCACACATACAGACCTCCACCACAACACATACAGACCCACCACCACCACCACACATACAGACCTCCACCACCACACATACAGACCCACCACCACCACCACACATACAGACCTCCACCACCACAAATACAGACCCACCACCACCACACATACAGACCCACCACCACAAATACAGGCCTCTACCACCACACATACACACCCACCACCATCACACATAGAGGCCTCCACCACCACACATACAGACCTCCACCACCACACATACAGACCCCCACTACCACACATACAGACCTCCACCACCACACATACAGACCTCCACCACCACACATACAGACCTCCACCACCACACATACAGACATCCACCACCACACATACAGACCTCCACCACCACACATACAGACCTCCACTACCACACATACAGACATCCACCACCACACATACAGACCTCCACCACCACACATACAGATCCACCACCACACATACAGACCACCACCACCACACATACAGGCCTCCACCACCACACATACAGACCTCCACCACCACACATACAGGCCTCCACCACCACACATACAGGCCTCCACCACCACACATACAGGCCTCCACCACCACACATACAGACCTCCACCTCCACACATACAGGCCTCCACCTCCACACATACAGGCCTCCACCACCACACATACAGACCTCCACTACCAAACATACAGCCCACCACTACCACACATACAGACCTCCACCACCACACATACAGACCCACCACCACTACCACACATACAGACCCACCTCCACCACCACACATACAGACCTCCACCACCACACATACAGACCTCCACCACCATACATACAGACTGCCACCACCACACATACAGACCTCCACTACCACACATACAGACCTCCACCACCACACATACAGACCCACCACCACCACACATACAGGCCTCCACCACCACACATACAGACCCACCACCACCACACATACAGGCCTCCACCACCACACATACAGACCACCACCACCACACATACAGACCTCCACCACCACACATATAGACCCACCACCACACATACAGACCTCCACCACCACACATACAGATCCACCACCACCACCACACATAAAGACCTATACCACCACACATACAGACCTCCACAACCACACATACAGGCCTCCACTACCACACATACAGGCCTCCACTACCACACATACAGGCCTCCACCACCACACATACAGGCCTCCACCACCTCACATACAGACTTCCACCACCACACATACAGACCTCCACCACCAAACATAGAGACCTCCACCACCACACATACAGACCTCCACCACCACACATACAGACCTCCACCACCACACATACAGACCTCCACCACCACACATACAGACTTCCACCACCACACATACAGACCTCCACCACCACACATACAGACCTCCACCACCACACATACAGACCCACCACCACCACACATACAGACCCTCCACCACCACACATACAGGCCTCCACTACCACACATACAGACCTCCACCACCACACATACAGGCCTCCACCACCACACATACAGGCCTCCACCACCATACATACAGACCCCCACCACCACACATACAGACCCACCACCACCACACATACAGACCCATCACCACCACACATACAGACCCTCCACCACCACACATACAGGCCTCCACTACCACACATACAGGCCTCCATTACCACACATACAGATCTCCACCACCACACATACAGACCTCCACCACCACACATACAGACCTCCACTACCACACATACAGACCTCCACCACCACACATACAGACCCTCCACCACCACACATACAGACCCTTCACCACCACACATACAGACCATCACTACCACACATACAGCCCTCCACCATCACACATACAGACCTCCACTACCACACATACTTCCCTCCACCACCACACATACAGACCTCCACTACCACACATACAGGCTTCCACCACCACACATACAGACCTCCACCACCACACATACAGACCCACCACCACCACACATACAGGCCTCCACCACCACACATACAGACCTCCACTACCACACAAACAGGCTTCCACCACCACACATACAGACCTCCACTACCACACATACAGACCCACCACCAAACATACAGCCCACCACTACCACACATACAGACCTCCACCACCACACATACAGACCTCCACCACAACACATACAGACCCACCACCACCACCACACATACAGACCTCCACCACCACACATACAGACCCACCACCACCACCACACATACAGACCTCCACCACCACAAATACAGACCCACCACCACCACCACACATACAGACCCACCACCACAAATACAGGCCTCTACCACCACACATACAGACCCACCACCATCACACATAGAGGCCTCCACCACCACACATACAGACCTCCACCACCACACATACAGACCCCCACTACCACACATACAGACCTCCACCACCACACATACAGACCTCCACCACCACACATACAGACCTCCACCACCACACATACAGACCTCCACCACCACACATACAGACATCCACCACCACACATACAGACCTCCACCACCACACATACAGACCTCCACTACCACACATACAGACATCCACCACCACACATACAGACCTCCACCACCACACATACAGATCCACCACCACACATACAGACCACCACCACCACACATACAGGCCTCCACCACCACACATACAGACCTCCACCACCACACATACAGGCCTCCACCACCACACATACAGGCCTCCACCACCACACATACAGACCTCCACCTCCACACATACAGGCCTCCACCTCCACACATACAGGCCTCCACCACCACACATACAGACCTCCACTACCAAACATACAGCCCACCACTACCACACATACAGACCTCCACCACCACACATACAGACCCACCACCACTACCACACATACAGACCCACCTCCACCACCACACATACAGACCTCCACCACCACACATACAGACCTCCACCACCACACATACAGACTGCCACCACCACACATACAGACCTCCACTACCACACATACAGACCTCCACCACCACACAAACAGACCCACCACCACCACACATACAGGCCTCCACCACCACACATACAGACCCACCACCACCACACATACAGGCCTCCACCACCACACATACAGACCACCACCACCACACATACAGACCTCCACCACCACACATATAGACCCACCACCACACATACAGACCTCCACCACCATACATACAGACCTCCACCACCACACATACAGACCACCACCACCACACATACAGACCTCCACCACCACACATATAGACCCACCACCACACATACAGACCTCCACCACCACACATACAGACCTCCACCACCACACATACAGGCCTCCACTACCACACATACAGGCCTCCACCACCACACATACAGGCCTCCACCACCTCACATACAGACTTCCACCACCACACATACAGACCTCCACCACCACACATACAGACCTCCACCACCACACATACAGACCTCCACCACCATACATACAGACCTCCACCACCACACATACAGACTTCCACCACCACACATACAGACCTCCACCACCACACATACAGACCTCCACCACCACACATACAGACCCACCACCACCACACATACAGACCCTCCACCACCACACATACAGGCCTCCACTACCACACATACAGACCTCCACCACCACACATACAGGCCTCCACCACCACACATACAGGCCTCCACCACCATACATACAGACCCCCACCACCACACATACAGACCCACCACCACCACACATACAGACCCATCACCACCACACATACAGACCCTCCACCACCACACATACAGGCCTCCACTACCACACATACAGACCTCCACCACCACACATACAGGCCTCCACCACCACACCTACAGGCCTCCACCACCACACATACAGGCCTCCACCACCACACATACAGACCTCCACCACCACACATACAGACCCACCACCACCACACATACAGACCCTCCACCACCACACATACAGGCCTCCATTACCACACATACAGATCTCCACCACCACACATACAGACCTCCACCACCACACATACAGATCTCCACTACCACACATACAGACCTCCACCACCACACATACAGACCCTCCACCACCACACATACAGACCCTTCACCACCACACATACAGACCATCACTACCACACATACAGCCCTCCACCATCACACATACAGACCTCCACTACCACACATACTTCCCTCCACCACCACACATACAGACCTCCACTACCACACATACAGGCTTCCACCACCACACATACAGACCTCCACCACCACACATACAGACCCACCACCACCACACATACAGGCCTCCACCACCACACATACAGACCTCCACTACCACACATACAGGCTTCCACCACCACACATACAGACCTCCACTACCACACATACAGACCCACCACCAAACATACAGCCCACCACTACCACACATACAGACCTCCACCACCACACATACAGACCTCCACCACAACACATACAGACCCACCACCACCACCACACATACAGACCTCCACCACCACACATACAGACCCACCACCACCACCACACATACAGACCTCCACCACCACAAATACAGACCCACCACCACCACACATACAGACCCACCACCACAAATACATGCCTCTACCACCACACATACAGACCCACCACCACCACACATAGAGGCCTCCACCACCACACATACAGACCTCCACCACCACACATACAGACCCCCACTACCACACATACAGACCTCCACCACCACACATACAGACCTCCACCACCACACATACAGACATCCACCACCACACATACAGACCTCCACCACCACACATACAGACCTCCACTACCACACATACAGACATCCACCACCACACATACAGACCTCCACCACTACACATACAGATCCACCACCACACATACAGACCACCACCACCACACATACAGGCCTCCACCACCACACATACAGACCTCCACCACCACACATACAGGCCTCCACCACCACACATACAGGCCTCCACCACCACACATACAGACCTCCACCTCCACACATACAGGCCTCCACCTCCACACATACAGACCTCCACCACCACACATACAGACCTCCACTACCAAACATACAGCCCACCACTACCACACATACAGACCTCCACCACCACACATACAGACCCACCACCACTACCACACATACAGACCCACCTCCACCACCACACATACAGACCTCCACCACCACACATACAGACCTCCACCACCACACATACAGACTGCCACCACCACACATACAGACCTTCACTACCACACATACAGACCTCCACCACCACACATACAGACCCACCACCACCACACATACAGGCCTCCACCACCACACATACAGGCCCACCACCACCACACATACAGGCCTCCACCACCACACATACAGACCACCACCACCACACATACAGACCTCCACCACCACACATATAGACCCACCACCACACATACAGACCTCCACCACCATACATACAGACCTCCACCACCACACATACAGACTTCCACCACCACACATACAGACCTCCACCACCACACATACAGACCTCCACCACCACACATACAGACCCACCACCACCACACATACAGGCCTCCACCACCACACATACAGACCACCACCACCACACATACAGACCTCCACCACCACACATACAGATCCACCACCACCACCACACATAAAGACCTATACCACCACACATGCAGACCTCCACCACCACACATGCAGACCTCCACCACCACACATACAGGCCTCCACTACCACACATACAGGCCTCCACCACCACACATACAGGCCTCCACCACCTCACATACAGACTTCCACCACCACACATACAGACCTCCACCACCAAACATAGAGACCTCCACCACCACACATACAGACCTCCACCACCACACATACAGACCTCCACCACCATACATACAGACCTCCACCACCACACATACAGACTTCCACCACCACACATACAGACCTCCACCACCACACATACAGACCCACCACCACCACACATACAGACCCTCCACCACCACACATACAGGCCTCCACTACCACACATACAGACCTCCACCACCACACATACAGGCCTCCACCACCACACATAGAGGCCTCCACCACCATACATACAGACCCCCACCACCACACATACAGACCCACCACCACCACACATACAGACCCATCACCACCACACATACAGACCCTCCACCACCACACATACAGGCCTCCACTACCACACATACAGACCTCCACCACCACACATACAGGCCTCCACCACCACACCTACAGGCCTCCACCACCACACATACAGGCCTCCACCACCACACATACAGACCTCCACCACAACACATACAGACCCACCACCACCACACATACAGACCCTCCACCACCACACATACAGGCCTCCATTACCACACATACAGATCTCCACCACCACACATACAGACCTCCACCACCACACATACAGACCTCCACTACCACACATATAGACCTCCACCACCACACATACAGACCCTCCACCACCACACATACAGACCCTTCACCACCACACATACAGACCATCACTACCACACATACAGCCCTCCACCATCACACATACAGACCTCCACTACCACACATACTTCCCTCCACCACCACACATACAGACCTCCACTACCACACATACAGGCTTCCACCACCACACATACAGACCTCCACCACCACACATACAGACCCACCACCACCACACATACAGGCCTCCACCACCACACATACAGACCTCCACTACCACACATACAGGCTTCCACCACCACACATACAGACCTCCACTACCACACATACAGACCCACCACCAAACATACAGCCCACCACTACCACACATACAGACCTCCACCACCACACATACAGACCTCCACCACCACACATACAGATCCACCACCACCACCACACATACAGACCTCCACCACCACACATACAGACCCACCACCACCACCACACATACAGACCTCCACCACCACAAATACAGACCCACCACCACCACACATACAGACCCACCACCACACATACAGGCCTCTACCACCACACATACAGACCCACCACCACCACACATAGAGGCCTCCACCACCACACATACAGACCTCCACCACCACACATACAGACCCCCACTACCACACATACAGACCTCCACCACCACACATACAGACCTCCACCACCACACATACAGACCTCCACCACCACACATACAGACCTCCACCACCACACATACAGACATCCACCACCACACATACAGACCTCCACCACCACACATACAGACCTCCACTACCACACATACAGACATCCACCACCACACATACAGACCTCCACCACCACACATACAGATCCACCACCACACATACAGACCTCCACCACCACACATACAGACCTCCACCACCACACATACAGACCACCACCACCACACATACAGGCCTCCACCACCACACATACAGACCTCCACCACCACACATACAGACCTGCACCACCGCACATACAGGCCTCCACCACCACACATACAGACCTCCACCACCTCACATACAGACCTCCACCACCACACATACAGACCTCCACTACCACACATATAGACCTCCACCACCACACATACAGACCCTCCACCACCACACATACAGACCCACCACTGTAACGGGGGGCGGGGGAAATAGCTCTATCTTGTCCATTATTCCACCCCCCAGTTAACTAACGAGGCCGGGGGAAACAGCTCTCTCTAGTCCGTTATCCCGTCCCCAGTTAGCTAACTATTCTAGAGCACCCTCCAGAGTTCCTAAGGCAACCTCTCTCGTTCAACACCTTGTAACCTAGGTATTTGACTACCTAGGTACTAAGACTACAAGGCGTCGTAACTGGATCAGCTACCCGAAACTCCAGAGAGAACTCTAGAATATAAAATCATTGCCACAAACGTATAAGAGAAAACGAAAGGAAAGAAATGAATAGTGAAGTAATTAGTGAGGGTTTGGGGTGAGAGGCAGAGAGGTGGGAGGAGCGAGGAGGGTCATTAGTTGAAAGTGAGAGTTCAGAGAGGGGTGGAGGGAGAGGAGTAGATAGGTAAAAGGAGAAGAGTAGATAGTAGAAGTAGAAGAGTAGATAGTAGAAGACGAAATGCTGCCACCATCCATTCATGATCATTACATACAAGACAAGGAATGGAACTTGTCTGTATCAAAATATTCTCAAAAGATGTTATTACCATGTATCAACTCCAAACATGTACTCATTAAATCATGAAACCAGTAACCACAGAGGCTTTCTCACCTCAACTCAATTCTCTAGGGAACACAGTGAAAGACCATTTAAATAATAAATTCAACAATTATATTTTTCATGATAAGTATCATAACTTAAGCAATCCAATTAAAAATGTTAACGATTAATATTCAAAGTGAGTCATCATCCAAGAATTTGAGAACCCTACAACTTGACTGCCCCTGATCATCACACAACATATGTAAACACGACCAAGTCACCTCACTGTTCACTCACCGAGGACTGAGTCTAAGTTGAATAGAGAGGGGGGGGGGGTCTGTAGGTTGACAGAGACTCCCGCCCTGCCGGCCGACAGCCTCCCTGGTAGGGACGTCTTCCCTGCTCCCGTCTGCTGTTCTGTCTGTTAATGCTTCTTGCTCGATAGTTCTCCGAGTATTTATTGGGGAACCTAGTAGCTAACTCCGCCCACAAATAGATAGCCTCCAGCACTCTACCAAGCCACTCCTTAAACGTCGGCATGTTTGAAGGCTACCCGGCTCCAATTATACGCTTAGCGGAAGCAAGGTGAAATTCGCATGATCTGACCTCAGGTCACTTGAGGTCATTAACGCTTTGAGGTGTGAGATCTCAGGCAGACAACTGGCGCCTCTCAGATCCTTGTCTGTGACTCATGTACTCTATGTATGTATTTTAAATAAACTAACCCAAACACTTTTACAGTGTTACATCTCCCCTTCTCCCCGAAATAAAGTTTTTGCAACACTGCTAAAGCAAGCTAGCTGTGTGCAACAACTTTATTAACGAAAAAAAAAAAATACATCCTAGCTAAACAAATATACATCATCCTACTCTAAAAATGAAATATGTAGACAGACGTCCATTGTCTCTGGCTGGGCGACGTCACTGCTTGTTCTTGTAGATAATCCTGTACCACATTTCTTCAACACAACTGCCTCCGTCGCTTCTCCGTCGTTAACGCACAACAACACTTGGTCAACCAGAAGCCGTTACTACTTGAACTGCGCACAGGACCGTGGAATTCGGTTGTCCCAGCTGATCTGTAATTGGCCCTACGTCAGTCACCATGAGAGACGTATATTGGGGTTCTTCACAGCTATAGGGACTACAAGTTTCGAGACCTCCATATAGTTGCCAACAGTAGAAATCCCATCCTACTCTTCTTCCTCCCTGTTGCTCCAGCACGTCTCCTTCAGAGAGCTAACTCTGACAGCCACATCAAGTCCGCACGACACAGGAAGAATCATTCAACAGAGCAACACGCTTGCAGGAGGGGCGGCCAGTTAAGGCAAACGATCCTGTCTTGCAATTACGCTCCATGCAATGATGCTGATACCAGCAAGGGACACTAGGCATCGTGTCTCACTCAGCTTGTCTTATCTTCTTCTTCTTTATTCTCTCTTCTTTCTTCTCTCTTCCTTCTTCTCTCTTCTTTCTTCTTTCTTCTCTCTTCCTCCTCCCATGGGTCTTTGACAAGCGACCTGGGGTCCATTGGGGTCTGTCCGTCCTGGGGTCCATCCTGGGTAGACCGATG
The DNA here is from genome assembly GCF_040958095.1 of Procambarus clarkii. NCBI lineage: Eukaryota > Metazoa > Arthropoda > Malacostraca > Decapoda > Cambaridae > Procambarus > Procambarus clarkii. Next base: position 34,718,029 of record NC_091193.1, read on the forward strand.
TTGGTGGGACAGACTGGAGTCGTTGTTGCTCCTCTTCCATCTTTACTGGGTCGTCTGGGGTCGTCTGCAGAACGACCTGGGGGCCCACTGGGGGTCCGTCCGTCTTGGGGTCCACTGGGGTCCGTCCGTCCTGGGGTCCACTGGGTAGACCAATGTTGACTGACCGAGAGGGCTGCATCTTGGGGTCCCCTGGGGTGGTGGTGGTGGTGGCCCTGACCTCCAGGTAGTGGGCTGGTCGTGGTGGTGGTGATAAACGCCCGTGAGTATGGTACACAGCAGCCGTCTCCCTCTTCTGTATGTGCGTCTCTCCTCTCTTCTGGCTCCAACCTGTGGATGAACAGAAAGGCGACAATACCCGTGTTCCATGTTGTTGTGTGACCCTGTAGTTTGTATAGGGTTCACACAGTCCAATTATAAGCTCTCCTCCTGGCAACAACTACACTTAAATTTTTTAAAATAATCCAATTAACACTGAATGATACTGACTTGGTGGAACATAAGACAGTAACAGAGGAAAGTTAGAGAAGAGAGAATAAGGTCATCACTACTTTTAACTTGTCACAAAAAAAAAATCAACACTAATAGACAAAACACTAGCCTAAACTTAACTGTACCATTCCTAATCTTAAGTACATAATTAACCGTTACTCCCACCCTTAACCTACAGCCACCTACGTGACCCAGAGTGTTTTCCTAGCTTCTCCGCCGGTCAACAACTCCAAACTGTTGCCACCCCTGTGACCAGACTATCTAACGTCGAGCGTCCCCAACGTGAAGTCTACTGACATACTAAGCCTCCCCCTAGCATGCTGTACAAGACCAGTACACCTCCGGTTATTGCGTTCAAATGGAGTAAAACAGTCGATCGCAATAATCTGAGCAGAAACACCACTTAAAACTACTTAAGAACTACACCTGCCACTCCCCACTGACCTGGAGACCAGCGGTGGCTGGGTGTCCCCGTGGGACATGCGAGGTCACCTGTCACACTCAGCTGACCTGCACTACCAACACCGCTAAGTTCCCAAATCGCCAAATCTTATTACTAACATAAATCACTACACACGCAAGTTCTGGTGAACATTCCCTGAACTTCACAAAACTCACAAAATCACTAAACACAACACCAGAGAATCACTATCTCCTAACCTGAAAAAAAGTTCACTAACTCGCGAATAATAAACACCTGTCAAGATCTCCCTGATAGCGCCTGAGCGGCAAAAAGACACGTGGGACTGAACAATGTTAAAAGAACACCAACTACCTACAACATTGTTCAACACCGCTGCCATCATTGTAACGGGGGGTGGGGGAAATGGCTCTATCTTGTCCATTATTCCACCCCCCAGTTAACTAACGAGGCCGGGGGAAACAGCTCTCTCTCTAGTCCGTTATCCCGTCCCCAGTTAGCTAACTATTCTAGAGCACCCTCCAGAGTTCCTAAGGCAACCTCTCTCGTTCAACACCTTGTAACCTAGGTATTTGACTACCTAGGTGCTAAGACTACAAGGCGCCGTAACTGGATCAGCTACCCGAAACTCTAGAGAGAACTCTAGAATACAGAATCATTGCCACAAACGTATAAGAGAAAGCGAAAGGAAAGAAATGAATAGTGAAGTAATTAGTGAGGGTTTGGGGTGAGAGGCAGAGAGGTGGGAGGAGCGAGGAGGGTCATTAGTTGAAAGTGAGAGTTCAGAGAGGGGTGGAGGGAGAGGAGTAGATAGGTAGAAGGAGAAGAGTAGATAGTAGAAGTAGAAGAGTAGATAGTAGAAGACGAAATGCTGCCACCATCCATTCATGATCATTACATACAAGACAAGGAATGGAACTTGTCTGTATCAAAATATTCTCAAAAGATGTTATTACCATGTATCAACTCCAAACATGTACTCATTAAATCATGAAACCAGTAACCACAGAGGCTTTCTCACCTCAACTCAATTCTCTAGGGAACACAGTGAAAGACCATTTAAATAATAAATTCAACAATTATATTTTTCATGATAAGTATCATAACTTAAGCAATCCAATTAAAAATGTTAACGATTAATATTCAAAGTGAGTCATCATCCAAGAATTTGAGAACCCTACAACTTGACTGCCCATGATCATCACACAACATATGTAAACACGACCAAGTCACCTCACTGTTCACTCACCGAGGACTGAGTCTAAGTTGAATAGAGAGGGGGGGGGGGGTCTGTAGCTTGACAGAGACTCCCGCCCTGCCGGCCGACAGCCTCCCTGGTAGGGACGTCTTCCCTGCTCCCGTCTGCTGTTCTGTCTGTTAATGCTTCTTGCTCGATAGTTCTCCGAGTATTTATTGGGGAACCTAGTAGCTAACTCCGCCCACAAATAGATAGCCTCCAGCACTCTACCAAGCCACTCCTTAAACGTCGGCATGTTTGAAGGCTACCCGGCTCCAATTATACGCTTAGCGGAAGCAAGGTGAAATTCGCATGATCTGACCTCAGGTCACTTGAGGTCATTAACGCTTTGAGGTGTGAGATCTCAGGCAGACAACTGGCGCCTCTCAGATCCTTGTCTGTGACTCATGTACTCTATGTATGTATTTTAAATAAACTAACCCAAACACTTTTACAGTGTTACACCACCACCACACATACAGACCTCCACCACCACACATACAGACCTCCACCACCACACATACAGACCTCCACCACCACACATACAGACCCTCCACTACCACACATACAGATCCACTACTACCACACATACAGACCCACCACCACCACACATACAGACCTCCACTGCCACACATACAGACCCACCACCACCACACATACAGACCCACCACCACCACACATACAGACCCGCCACCACCACACATACAGACCTCTATCACTACACATACAGACCTCCATTACCACACATACAGGCCTCCACCACCACACATATAGACCTCCACCACCACACATACAGACCACCACCACCACACATACAGACCTCTACCACCACACATACAGACCTCCACTACCACACATATAGACCCACCACCACATATACAGACCTCCACCACCACACATACAGACCCACTACCACACATTCAGACCCACCACCACACATACAGACCTCCACCACCACACATACAGACCACCACCACCACACATACAGACCCACCACCACACATACAACAAGGCAATAATGCGTGAACGCCATCCTACACCCACTGTAGATGATATGATCTACCGCTTGAATGGTGCAATTGTATTCAGCAAGTTAGATTTAAACAAGGGCTATCATCAGCTTGAACTTGATGATGAGAGTCGATTCATCACAACGTTTACGACACATCGAGGTCTGTATAGGTACAAGCGCCTGAGTTTTGGTATCAACAGTGCTGCTGAGGTATTCCAGCACATCATCAGCCAAGTATTGCAAGACATACCTAATGCTGACAACATGTCTGATGACATCATTGTTTATGGCCGTACCCAAGCTGAAGACGACAAAGCTCTTCGTGCAACATTGCAACGCTTACGAGAAAAGAATCTGACGTTAAGCCGAGCAAAGTATAAGTTCAATCAACATAAAATTGAATTCTTTGGACATGTACTTAGTGACAAAGGTCTGTCTCCGGATCCTAAGAAAGTTGCAGATATCAAGAATGCTGCACTTCCTTCAACGTCCACTGAAGTACATAGTTTTCTGGGAATGGCAAACTACTGTTCTCGCTTCATTCCAGATTTTGCTACCATTACGAAGCCTCTACGTGAGCTGAAGAAAAATGCATCATGGTACTGCAGAGATATCGAGCAAAATGCATTTGATGCTGTGAAAGATGCACTAGTAGAGAATGCGACTGCTGCATACTTTGATCCATCAATGGACACTGAGTTAACGGTGGATGCTAGTCCTGTTGGTTTAGGTGCTGTTTTAGCCCAACACAAACCTGGTCAACCAGATTCCAAAGTAGTAATTGCCTACGCCAGCCGTTCTCTCACAGATGTTGAGCAACGATACAGTCAGACAGAGAAGGAAGCTCTTGCTCTTGTATGGGGCTGTGAACACTTCAATGTGTATCTGCTTGGTGCACCCTTCACCACGATAGTCACTGACCACAAACCGTTGAAGACCATCTTCAATAATCCAAAGTCCAAAACACCAGCTCGCATTGAGAGATGGGCTCTTCGTCTGCAACCATACAACTTTACAGTGAAATACAAGCCGGGTGCAGGCAATCCCGCTGATTACATCAGTCGACATCCTGCCAACAGTTTCACCATCACCAAGCATCAGCAAGTTGCCGAGGAATATGTACACTCTGTAACCTGTGATGCAGTCCCTAAGGCTCTCACTCTTGATGAAATCCGTACTGCAACCCTAGAGGACCCAACTCTGCAAGCAACAGTGGATGCATTGACTAAGAAAAAGTTTCCACGCATCCCACCCTCAGGAGTTGACCAAGATGCGTTCAAAGGACTTAAACGCATCCAGACAGAATTAAGTGTTACGCAACAACGCGACACTGTGCTGCGAGGTACTCGTATTGTCATTCCAGCTGTTCTCCAGCAACGTGCTCTGAAGCTTGCACATCAAGGACACCAAGGTCTTGTTAGGACCAAACAGCTGCTACGAGAAAAGGTGTGGTTTCCTGGCATTGATCGTCAAGCAAAGGACATGCATGATGCCTGTGTCCCTTGCCAAGCTGCAGTGGATACTTCAAGATCAACAATTCTACAACCTTCACCACTACCTGCTGCACAACGGACGGAAGTATCGATGGACTTCTGCGGAACGCTACCAACTGGAGAGTACTTGATGGTAGTCATTGATGATCACTCACGTTATCCAGAAGTAGAAATCATCACTTCCACATCTGCAAAGGCTGTCATCCCGAAACTCGACAAGATCTTTTCAAATTTTGGCATTCCTGAAGTTGTCAAGACGGACAATGTACCGCCATTCAATGGACAAGACTTCGTCAACTTTGCTGAGCATATCGGATTCAAACACCGCCGTGTGATGCCACTACATCCTCAAGCAAATGGAGAAGTTGAGAGAGTCATGCAACCTCTCATGAAAGCGGTACGCTGTGCTCATGCCGAAGGACGATCCTGGAAACAAGCTATGTATGCTTTTCTCAGGAACTACCGTGCAACACCACATGGAACACTGGGCAAGTCGCCTGGTGAACTTTTATTTGGACGTCCTATGAGAATCGCACTACCCGTCATGCCAGCCGAGGTAACGGATAAACGTCTCGCTCAGAAGGATGCACTAGCCAAGGGCAAAATGAAAATTGCTCATGACCAACGTGCAAAGGAACAAGTCATAAAGGTTGGAGATACTGTTCTCGTTATCATCAACCAGTACAGCCTCCCATCAACCTGTACAGCCTCCCATCAACCAGTACAGCCTCCCATCAACCAGTACAGCCTCCCATCAACCTGTACAGCCTCCCATCAACCTGTACAACCTCCCATCAACATGTACAGCCTCCCATCAACCTGTACAGCCTCCCATCAACCAGTACAGCCTCCCATCAACCAGTACAGCCTCCCATCAACCTGTACAGCCTCCCATCAACCAGTACAGCCTCCCATCAACCAGTACAGCCTCCCATCAAACAGTACAGCCTCCCATCAACCTGTACAGCCTCCCATCAAACTGTACAGCCTCCCATCAACCTGTACAGCCTCCCATCATCCAGTACAGCCTCTCATCAACCAGTACAGCCTCCCATCAACCAGTACAGCCCGCCACCCAACCAGTACAGCCCGCCACCCAACCAGTACAGCCCGCCACCCAACCAGTACAGCCCGCCACCCAACCAGTACAGCCTCCCATCAACCTGTACAGCCTCCCATCAACCAGTACAGCCTCCCATCAACCAGTACAGCCTCCCATCAACCAGTACAGCCTCCCATCAACCAGTACAACATCCCATCAACCAGTACAGCCTCCCATCAACCTGTACAGCCTCCCATCAACCTGTACAGCCTCCCATCAACCTGTACAGCCTCCCATCAACCAGTACAGCCTCCCATCAACCAGTACAGCCTCCCTTCAACCAGTACAGCCCGCCACCCAACCAGTACAGCCCGCCACCCAACCAGTACAGCCTCCCATCAACCTGTACAGCCTCCCATCAACCTGTACAGCCTCCCATCAACCTGTCCAGCCTCCCATCAACCAGTACAGCCTCCCATCAACCAGTACAGCCTCCCATCAACCTGTACAGCCTCCCATCAACCAGTACTGCCTCCCATCAACCAGTACAGCTTCCCATCAACCAGTACAGTCTCCCATCAACCAGTACAGCCTCCCATCAACCAGTACAGCCTCCCATCAACCAGTACAGCCAATAGCAGCTGCCTCGTATGGGCCAATAGCAGCTGCCTCGTATGGGCCAATAGCAGCTGCCTCGTATGGGCCAAAAGCAGCTGCCTCGTAGGGGCCAATAGCAGCTGCCTCGTATGGGCCAATAGCAGCTGCCTCGTATAGGCCAATAACAGCTGCCTCGTATGGGCCAATAGCAGCTGCCTCGTATGGGCCAATAGCAGCTGCCTCGTATGAGCCAATAGCAGCTGCCTCGTAGGGGCCAATAGCAGCTGCCTCGTATGGGCCAATAGCAGCTGCCTCGTATGGGCCAAGAGCAGCTGCCTCGTATAGATCAATAGCAGCTGCCTCGTATGGGCCAATAGCAGCTGCCTCGTATGGGCCAATAGCAGCTGCCTCGTATGGGCCAATAGCAGCTGCCTCGTATGGGCCAATAGCAGCTGCCTCGTATGGGCCAATAGCAACTGCCTCGTTTGGACCAATAGCAGCTGCCTCGTATGGGCCAATAGCAGCTGCCTCGTATGGGCCAATAGCAGCTGCCTCGTATGGGCCAATAGCAGCTGCCTCGTATGGGCCAATAGCAGCTGCCTCGTATGGGCCAATAGCAGCTGCCTCGTATGGGCCAATAGCTGCCTCGTATAGGCCAATAGCAGCTGCCTCGTATGGGCCAATAGCAGCTGCCTCGTATAGGGCAATAGCATCTGCCTCGTATAGGGCAATAGCAGCTGCCTCGAATGGGCCAATAGCAGCTGCCTCGTATGGGCCAATAGCAGCTGCCTCGTATGGGCCAATAGCAGCTGCCTCGTATGAGCCAATACCCTAACTCTTCGTCTTTCCAGTGAATGCAATTTAAGCTTTATTAATCTTTCTTCATATGAAAGACTTCTATTTTGGGGAATTAACTTTGTCATCCTACGTTGGACACGTTCAAGTGAATTTATATCCATTCTATAATACGGCGACCAAAACTGAACTGCATAATCCTAACCAGAGCAAGATATAGCTTAAGAACCACACCAGGTGTCTTGTTACTAACGCTTCGATTAATAAATCCCAGTGTCCTATTCGCCTTATTACGAACATTCATACATTGATCCTTTTGTTTTAAATTTTATTTTAAACACCCCATACCCAAGACTTTCCAATCTATTTGGAAACTCATAAACATGTCCAACCCACGTTTGAAACAATCAAGAGACCCCGCCTCCACCGTTACGCGGTAATTGATTCCACATATCAACAACCCTGTTGCCGAACCAGTATTTACCTAAGTTGACCAGACCACACACTAGAAGAAGGGACGACGACGTTTCAGTCCGTCCTGGACCATTCTCAAATCGATCGACTTGAGAATGGTCCAGGACGGACCGAAACGTCGTCGTCCCTTCACCTTCTAGTGTGTGGTCTGGTCAACATACTTCAGCCACGTTATTGTGACTCATCGCCTGCAATTACGCGTCTTTCCAAAATCTAAATTTATCCAATTTATACCTCATTGTTTCGTGTTCTGTCTTGTGTTGATACTTTTAATACTCCATTAATATCCCCCTTTGTTATGTACATTCATCCACTTGTAAACCTCTATCATGTCACCCCCTAACTCTTCGCCTTCCTAGTGAATGCAATTTAAGCTTTGTTAATCAGTTCAGTTTTGGTCGCTGTACTATAGAATGGATATAAATTCACTTAAACGTGTAAAGCGTAGGATGACAAGTTAAAGTTAATTCCCCAAACTAGAAATCTTCCATATGAAGAAAGATTAACAAAGCTTAAATTGCATTCTCTGGAACGGCGAAGAATTAGGAGCCAATTACCGCGTAACGTGGTGGAGGTGGGGTCCCTCGATTGTTTTAAACGTGAGTTGGACATGTATATAAGTGGGATTGAGTGGTTATAAATAGGAGCTGCATCCTATGGGCCAATAAGCCTTCTGTAGTTTCTTTAGTATTAATATCTTGTGTTAAGTAATCAAACAGCTCCTTCATCCATGACCCGCCTGTGTTGGGATCAAGCACTTCCACCTCACCTCTCTACATATTGGTGAGGTGAGGGTACGTGGACCCCGACACATATATATAACAGAACATCAAGGAAATCATTCATTAACCAATCTGCACCATTCGCTGTTCTCTTGAAGATTATTCGGCCTTATAATTTACTTCTGGGAGAAAGTTGCATGTTCTAGTTACTGTTCGAACACTAGACACCACTCCACATTATAGATAAATATTTAGTCGTTATTGTGAACACAATTATGAGTACCTCTTACAAAGATTACGAAGACGTTATTGACATATTCACTCAACTTGACAATCTTTCGAAAGAGAGTGATGTGTCTGTCACGACTCATCCTCTGCATGAGGAGACTGAGGAACAGGGCGCCAGAATGCTGCGGTACATTGGTGAGACGTCAGCAGTGTGTCCCAAGGAGTCTGGGCAAGAATTTACACTACTGAAGCCTGTGGAAGACACTGGTGAGAAGTTAGAAGACTCATCCTCTGTCACGACTTATCCTCTGCATGAGGAGACTGAGGAACAAGGCGCCAGTATGTTGAGGTACATTGGTGAGACGTCAGCAGTGTGTCCCAAGGAGTCTGGGCAAGAATTTACACTACTGAAGCCTGTGGAAGACACTGGTGAGAAGTTAGAAGACTCATCCTCTGTCACGACTTATCCTGTGCATGAGGAGACTGAGGAACAAGGCGCCAGTATGTTGAGGAACATTGGTGAGACGTCAGCAGTGTGTCCCAAGGAGTCTGGGCAAGAATTTACACTACTGAAGCCTGTGGAAGACTCTGGTGAGAAGTCAGAAGTGAGTCCCAAGTATGGGGAAGGATCTACAGTACTGAGGAGACGAAGGGCTGTACATAGTGGTGAGAAGTCAGAAGTGAGTCCCAAGTATGGGGAAGGATCTACAGTACTGAGGAGACGAAAGGCTGTACATAGTGGTGAGAAGTCAGAAGTGAGTCCCAAGTATGGGGAAGGATCTCCACTACCGAAGAAACGGAGGGCGGTACGTAGTGGTGTGAAGCCTACGTTATGTGACCGGTATCCTGGTGAGAAGTCAGAAGTATTTCCCAAGTCTGGCCAAGAATTTCCACTACTTAAGACTGTGGAACAAGGCAGGCTGGGGCATACTGGTGAGAAGTTAGAAGCGTGTCCAGAGTCCGGGGAAAGATCTACACTACTGAAGAAGCAAATGGTGGCAGATAGGCCGTCATGTTACCAGTGTGGGAAAACCTTCAGCGACCGCAGTGGCTTAAACAAGCACATGCTCGTCCATACTGGCGTTAAATCTCACGTGTGTGAAGAGTGTGGGAAAAAGTTCCTTCGAAATGATTATTTGCAGCAGCACCTGATGGCCCACAGTGGTGATAAACACTTCCTGTGCAAGCACTGCGGGAAAAGATTCTGCCGACTTGGCAACTTGAATGATCACATGATGGGACATAATGGTACGAGACCTCACATGTGTCATGTGTGTGATAAACTATTCAGCAGACCGGACTATCTGAAGGACCACATGGTGGTTCATATGATTTGATGACAAACCTTACATGTGCCCACACTGTGGGGATAGATACACTCAGCTTGGAAATATGAACAAACACATTCAGCTGCATACAACTGTGCTCGGAGTGTGAGAATTTTAATATATTGTATAAATAGTGAGAGCCTAATCTCAAAATTAGGCTACAATGTTCCTGTTAATAAACTTTCAAATTTACTGCAATTTGCCTATTTTACTACAATTTGCCTATTAATATTCTTAAAATTTTCCTACAATGTACCTATTATTATTCAAATTTGGTACATATTATTAACTTATAATTATTTGTTAGATTAAGGACCTGTCCGAAATGTTGTGTGTTAGTGATGTTAAAAACATCAATGTTATATACTCACAAACCCAATGCACCTTCTTGCACTAGTATATAAATAAATGAAAAATAAAAAGGACATATGGTTTAAATATATATCTATTTATTTACAAGAATATTTTATTTACAATATTTACAAGAATATTTTATTTACAATATTTACAAGAAAATTTTATTTACAAGAATATTTTATTTACAATATTTACAAGAATATTTTATTTACAATATTTACAAGAATAAATATTTTGATTTTAATCCTGTAATGAAATCATATCCTAAACTAACTAATCAGTATAATGAACAAATCTACAATGGCCGTAATAAGGATTTGAACCTACACACGGGATGTTCCCAGAAGCGCCTTAGTCAACTGTACCACCACATGGTCAAAAGAATGAGTCACAATAATGTGGCTGAAGTAGTTCGTCACAATCGACTTGAGAATGGTCCAGGACGGACCGAAATGTCGTCGTCCCTTCACCTTCTAGTGATTTTATACTTTTCAAACTAGATCATCCATATTATTCCAGTATACATAAGAAAAATCACTATATTCCAACTTCTTCATTTGCATTGGAATAATTAATACATAATCTAGCTTAACCTAGCTAACAGCCAATATCTATATATCTAAGTGAACAAATTGTTTACTGTGGCCAATCATATCCATTTCCTAGTAAGCATTCATAACATACTAGTAACAGTTCTGTCAAAAAACACAGTACTCAGTACAAACCACAGCACAGTACAATCTTATTTCACACACATTGAACACACGTTGCTTCTGGGAGTATGGGTTCGAGTCACTTCTGGGGTGTGAGTTTTCATTCGCATATAGTCCTGGGGACCATTCAGGCTTGTTCGCATTTGTGTTCCTCACGTGTGCCCCAAAGAATGAGGTGATTTGGTGAAATGCTATGCCCAAGATTACCATCCGAGTTGCCGTCGGGGAAGTGGCTCAAATAGCCTCGGCTATCACTTCCTTTTGACGGCCGTGATGGCCGTCAAAAGGATTAAGGCGCCCTGTATGGATTAAGGCGCCCTGTAGTTACCAGTTGCGTTGCTTCTGGGAGTATGGGTTCGAGTCACTTCTGGGGTGTGAGTTTTCATTCATATTTATATATATATATATATATATATATATATATATATATATATATATATATATATATATATATATATATTTTCCAGCACTTCGCCCTGATGGCATCACCATATACTCATGGAAGGAGGGTAGACAGTTGGTGTGGGACTACACATGTGTATCCACCCTGGCTGACACCTATGTACACTTCGGAGCTGATCAAGCAGGTGGGGCGGCCAACCACAGGGAAACAGCAAAATCACTCAAGTACAGGCGACTGGAAGGTCAATACCTCTTTGTTCCCATAGCGTCTGAGACGCATGGCCCCTGGGGCAAGAGTGCCTTGGGATTTCTCAAGGAATTGGGGTCCAAGCTCATTGACGTCACCAGAGACCCAAGGGCTTCCAGTTTTTTATTTCAGCGTCTCAGTGTGGCGATCCAGAGGGGAAATGCTTGCTGCGTCCTCGGTTCCTGTCCAGAAGCGGAGGAGCTTCAAGAGATCCATAACCTTTAGGCATTTGTCTTGTATGTTTTGTAACCTTTAAATACACAATAAAGGAAAAAAAAAGGGAAGGGGGTGGTAGGAGAAAAGCACACAGAAACTGTATTGGAGGGGACCCACATTCCCTCCAATGCTCCAATGCGTTATGTGTGGTTTCCTCCGAAGCTATGGGTCCCCCTTCTACCAGCCAGAGGTGGTACTCTTATTATTATATATATTATTATTATATATATATATATATATATATATATATATATATATATATGTTTCATTGAATATGACCGCATATTCTGTATTTATTATTTTCTGGTTTAGGGCTTCTATCCCTCTAACTATTTTCTTAGCATCAGGGCTTAATTGGAATAGGAGTTCTCCAAAACTCATTTTCGTACTTTTAAGGTGAAGAAAAGAAGTGATTTACTATAGAGTGTATTACACTTATTTGTATAATTTGCACGACGTTTCGAACCTCCATGGTTCATTCTCAAGTGAACAGATCTTACAATACTAGTTGATTTTATACCCGCATTAGGTCAGGTGATAATACAATGAAGGTGAAAAACATGGGGGGATACATAAGGGATAAACATAGGGGCTGCAGAGGGCTTATTGGCCCATACGAGGCATCTCCTATCTAAACACAAAGATTAATCCAATTTGGATTAATTTGGATTAATCTTTGTGTTTAGATAGGAGATGCCTCGTATGGGCCAATAAGCCTTCTGCAGCCCCTATGTTTATCCCTTATGTATCCCCCCATGTTTTTCACCTTCATTGTATTATCACCTGACCTAATGCGGGTATAAAATCAACTAGTATTGTAAGATCTGTTCACTTGAGAATGAACCATGGAGGTTCGAAACGTCGTGCAAATTATACAAATAAGTGTAATACACTCTATAGTAAATCACTTCTTTTCTTCACCTTAAAAGTACGAAAATGAGTTTTGGAGAACTCCTATTCCAATTAAGCCCTGATGCTAAGAAAATAGTTAGAGGGATAGAAGCCCTAAACCAGAAAATAATAAATACAGAATATGCGGTCATATTCAATGAAACATGTTTGAAAGAAAACCTGCTGCCAGTATACACCAATATATATATATATATATATATATATATATATATATATATATATATATATATATATATATATATATATATATATATATATTTCATTGAATATGACCGCATATTCTGTATTTATTATTTTCTGGTTTAGGGCTTCTATCCCTCTAACTATTTTCTTAGCATCAGGGCTTAATTGAAATAGGAGTTCTCCAAAACTCATTTTCGTACTTTTAAGGTGAAGAAAAGAAGTGATTTACTATAGAGTGTATTACACTTATTTGTATAATTTGCACGACGTTTCGAACCTCCATGGTTCATTCTCAAGTGAACAGATCTTACAATACTAGTTGATTTTATACCCGCATTAGGTCAGGTGATAATACAATGAAGGTGAAAACATGGGGGGATACATAAGGGATAAACATAGGGGCTGCAGAAGGCTTATTGGCCCATACGAGGCATCTCCTATCTAAACACAAAGATTAATCCAGTGTAATTGGCCTGTTATGTTGGACATTGTCTTCTGTGTTGGCATCGATATGTTCTTGTCTTGTCCTTACTCTCATGGTGGTTACTCGAAACATGTTTGAAAGAAAACCTGCTGCCAGTATACACCAATATATATATATATATAAACGCTTTCAACTCGGTCAAAAGGGAAGCAATCCTCACTGCAGTCCAGGAACATTGCTCAAGCATTCTCCCGTTTGTGTCAGCAGGCTACAGCAAAGACTCAACCCTCCTGTTTGGCAAACATGAAGTCACCTCAGCAGAGGGAATTCAACAGGGTGACCCACTTGCACCGTTCCCCTTTTGCATAGCGGTTCGAGAAATTACAACCAGACTGTCCAGCGAGCTCAACATCTGGTTCCTGGATGATGGCACTCTGGCAGGCACACAAGATTCCCTGCTAGAAGACCTACAGCTGGTGAAGACACGGGGGGAGTCCATGGGTCTCGTTCTTAACCCCTCCAAGTGCGAAATTATTGCATCTAGTGAAGTAATCATTAGAGCAGTGAAATCAGTTTTACCAGAAGCCTCAGTCGTTAAACCTACCGACAGCACACTACTCGGAGCACCTCTGGGCCACAATGCCATTGCTGCAGTCCTTGACGAAAAGTTTAGAGACCTAAAGAGGATGGAAGAGAGAATTGGGGACTTGGACTCCCACGATGCCCTCTACCTTCTCACAAAGTGCCTTACCTTGCCCAGGCTAACATACTTCTTAAGGTGTGCACCAACTTTTGGCAACCCACTTCTAAATCAATATGATGAGCTCCTCAGGTCAATATTCAGGAAGGCGCTCAACCTAGATTTAGATGACAGTCAGTGGACCAAGCAACACTACCAGTGAGATTTGGAGGGATAGGCATACGAAAGGCAACTGAGGTAGCACTTCCAGCATTCTTATCCTCATGTACAGCAGCCAACGAATTGGTAGGGCAGATCCTACCAGAGCGTATGAGAGAGACAGCGGGAACTCATGATCAAACGTTCATCGAAGCAGCCAGACAATGGGACACCATTGCACACCCTCAACCCCGACCACAAGTCCCAAAAGACCACAAGCAGGCCCACTGGGATAGCCCCATAATGGAAAGACTGTCACAGCAATGATTGACAACGCTGATGCTGAAAACAAAGCCCGCCTCCTAGCGGTAACAGCACCCCACGCCGGGGATTTTTTATTTGCTGTGCCCAATGCAGCCCTGGGAACTCGCCTCAGTCATGACGCTCTCCGCATTGGAGTTGCCCTTCGTCTTGCCGCCCCGATCCTCACCGAACATAGGTGCATCTGCGGAACTGCGATGGCAGACCAATATGGTCGTCATGGTCTGGTATGTCGTAAATCACAGGGTAAAATCGCAAGACATGAAGAAGTCAACGACATCATCAAGAGGAGCCTCGCCACAGCCCGCTGCCCGGCACAAAGAGAACCACACTTATCCAGACCTAACGACCCTCAGAAGCGCCCTGATGGGGTCACCTTGCTACCTTGGAAGGATGGTAAGCAAGTGGTATGGGACTACACGTGCGCTGCCACACTGGCCAGTACCTACCTCCACTACAGCACACGTGAAAGCGGTGGTGCTGCTTCTTTCAGGGAATCGCAGAAAATTATTAAATACAGAGGTCTAGCACACTGCTACAGCTTTGTTCCGATCGGCTCGGAGACCCTCGGTTCGTGGGGAAAATGTGCATTGAAGTTCCTGAAGGAATTGGGGACAAATTGATCAGCGCTACAAAAGACCAGAGAGCAAAAAGTTTCTTGTTCCAGCGCCTCAGTGTTGCGATTCAGAGGGGAAATGCCTGTTGCGTCTTGGGCACTAGTCCAACTTCAGAGGAATTCGAAGAAGTGTTTGACTTGCAACAATGATCGAACCCGTCTGTGACATTCATCAATGTTTCCCATTGTTGTGTTTTTCAAGAGATCCATAACCTTTAAGCACCTTTTTGCATTATTATTTTTGTATCAACCCATGTATATCTTGTAACCATCAAATGCATAATAAAGCACAAAAAATAAAAAAGGAAGGGGGTGGTAGGAGAAAAGCACACAGAAACTGTATTGGAGGGGATCTAAACATTCCCTCTAATGCGTTATGCGTGGTTTCCTCCGAGGCTATGGGTCCCCCTTCGTCCAGCTAGAGGTGGTACTAATAAAAATTAATATATATATATATATATATATATATATATATATATATATATATATATATATATATATATATATATATATGAAAATATCTATCTTTAAAGATACTCTTTAAAAGTGTTTTTAACACAGTAAGAATATTTCATTACAATATTACCTATATTAACTGTAGTAAACAAACTGATTTGACCTACAGGTCAAATCATTGGCATTTCTACAGGATTTTATCAAACCCCTACTAGGGTAATATATTTTGTAATAATTTTGCAAAAAATAGTGCCATTTACTATTTTTAAATAGTTAATTACAAAATTTACCGATATGGTGCAATCGGATGAAAACCAAATTTTTACACTTGACAATTCTTTATTCACTTGTCAAGTGAAAACTTGTAATGACACAACTTTACACTTGACAAGTGGCAATACACTTGACTTTCAGCTCCTGCTATATCCAGATTCCAGGGAGGAAAGGAAGGATGATCTTTGGAATCATTACCTAATTAGACAGGAATAAAATATTCCTGACAATAATTCCTTCAATGATTCCTGTAATCAAAAAATATAATATCTTGGAAAAGTCAAGAAAAAAGTTTAGTGTCAAGGACACTAAAGTGTCTACATAATTACTTAACTCAACAGCTTGACAGATGTCAAGAGTTAGCTAATCAGGTATCTCTTGATTTATTCATCTTGAATAACAGGGTCAATGCTGCAGTTGATAAATTTGATAAAATCAATTGCCATGCAGAGATTTATCTAACAGAGATGGCTAATGCTGATTTAACCCGAAGGAAACTTCAGGATATCAGAGCTGAAACAGCAATTACGAAAATATAATTCAGGATCGTCTAGATCAATTAATCAGACTTGCAGTAGCACAGCCAAATGTGAGCACATCCACTCAGTTTGGTACCTTGGCAGATGTAGATGGTGTTCTCAAAAGATTGGCAGATGTAGATGGTGTTCTCAAAAGATTGGCAGATGTAGATGGTGTTCTCAAAAGATTGGCAGATGTAGATGGTGTTCTCAAAAGATTGGCAGATGTAGATGGTGTTCTCAAAAGATTGGCATATGTAGATGGTGTTCTCAAAAGATTGGCAGATGTAGATGGTGTTCTCAAAAGATTGGCAGATATAGTTTAATGCTGACAAATAAAGTTTGAGTTACAATATATCACTTGCATGAAATAAATAGGACAGATTTATTTCTAGAAGCGTTAGCAATAAAA
The DNA here is from genome assembly GCF_040958095.1 of Procambarus clarkii. NCBI lineage: Eukaryota > Metazoa > Arthropoda > Malacostraca > Decapoda > Cambaridae > Procambarus > Procambarus clarkii. The sequence continues at coordinate 34,734,755 of NC_091193.1, forward strand.
CTCCTTGTATTATTATTCAGCAATATCTTGTTTGATTATACAGTTCACTTTTGGTCGTAAAGTCACCAGATAGTGCTAACCCTACAAATAAAAAATCTTCCTTGTGAAGAGATGAAAAGCTTAATTTACATTCTCTTGGAAGGTGAAGAGTTAAGGGTTAAATTTAGATCAAGATATTACTCTGGGTAAGGGACTATGAATGGTGAAGTTCATTACAAAATGTTTTCCACACACATTCCCACATATTATAACGTTCTGTACACACTTAACAATATTACATAATATGACTTTAAACATATTATATAATATTTGTAAAGTCACTAATAATTGAGAGATAATAATCGTCACTAATAATTGAGAGATAATAATCGTCACTAATAATTGAGAGATAATAATCGTCACTAATAATTGAGAGATAATAATGATGAGCGGGTGATGAATGAGGAGGGGAAGATGTGTGCAGGGGACACTTACCCGGCCACCACGATGAAAAGATCAAGTCTGTTCCAGGAGTCAGCCATATAAGCCCCTTTCCCAGACCACCCCATCTTGATCATCTCCACGGCGAAGAAGGCAAAGATTGCGTCGTCGAACATCTGTGGAAGGTGTTCCACCATCACCACCAGCACTATTACAACCACCTCTAATATACATTATATATTATTACATATATATTATATATTAACATACTAAACAATCTGGAGGATGTTGATCCGGACATTTTCTTTAAAAGATCAGCTGTAACATGAACGAGGAACAACGGGTTCCAGCTCAACAAGCAACATTGTAGGACTGAGAACAGCAGATGCTTTTTCACCCATGGGGTTGTAAACCCGCGGAACCGCCTACCCGCTGAAACCGTAAACGCTAAAAATTTGGTGTTTTAAAATACAGCTAGAAAAGATAAGGGAAAATGGGGGGGGGGGGAAACCTTTGACAAGCCGCCGGGTTCCTGTCCTCGTCGAGATCACTAGTATTAGTGGCCCTCAGGTAAGGTTCTTATTTACTGACACTTATTATTATTTAAGATATTTCGTAAACCCATTTAAACAATGGGTATAAATTGGATTAGTTTTAGATTTAGGAAAAACCTGGGTAAATACTGGTTCGGTAACAGGGTTGTTGATTTGTGGAACCAATTACGCACAACGTTTTAGGCAAGATAAATACTTTTTTTTTATTTTCTACTTTTCTATGTCTAAGTGCTCATGCTCCTTGTTTCCTTACACCCATGGTTAAGGGTGTAAGGTCTTATGCCTTCTACTCTCTTCTCTCCGGAGAGGGACAAATTGGCCGGCTGCCTCCCAACATTTCTCGTTGAAGAAGTCCAATATTTCCAGTAGCGACCGCCGAATGAGTTTCTCCAGTGGCATCTGTGACAGCTCTCTCCTTTCTTTTTCCAACGATATGCCAAACTTTTACCTCTTGCCCGTTTTCTTAAAGAGTGCATGTCACCTTTCACAAGATGCTAACATGCCACTCCTTAGTGATGTCTCACCGAGTTACACTTTCAGGTGAAGTATGGCTCGTTCTTCTTTATCATAATGAAACATGGGTCCACTGACCTACTAAGGAAAACTAGCGTTTTTAATCTTTTTAAAAATGGTTTAATTAATTAATCCTGTAGGTAGCAGTTGCGGGAACAGGTCAATAAGGTCAAAGGTCCAGGAAAACGTCCTTTGCCAAATGCGGAACACAGTCCACCACCACACATACAGACCATCACCACCACACATACAGACCTCCACCACCACACATACAGACCTCCACTACCACACATACAGGCCCCACCACCACACATACAGACCATCACTACCACACATACAGACGATCACTACCACACATACAGGCCTCCACCATCACACATACAGACCTCACCACCACACATACTTCCCTCCACCACCACACATACAGACCACCACTATCACACATACAGACCTCCACCACCACACATACAGACCACTACCACAACACATACAGACCACCACCACCACACATACAGACCTCCACCACCACACATATAGGCCTCCACCACCACACATACAGACCTCCACCACCACACATACAGACCCACCACCACCAAACATACAGACCTCCACCACCACACATACAGACCTCCACCACCACACATACAGCCCTCCACTACCACACATACAGACCTCCACGACCCCACATACAGGCCTCCACCACCACACATACAGACCCACCACCACCAAACATACAGACCCACCACCAACAAACATACAGACCTCCACCACCACACATACAGACCTCCTCCACCACACATACTGCCCTCCACTACCACACAAAGAGACCTCCACCACCACACATACAGGCCTCCACCACCACACATACAGGCCTCCACCACCACACATACAGACCTCCACCTCCACACATACAGGCCTCCACCTCCACACATACAGGCCTCCACCACCACACATACAGACCTCGACTACCAAACATACAGCCCACCACTACCACACATACAGACCTCCACCACCACACATACAGACCCACCACCACTACCACACATACAGACCCACCACCACCACACATACAGACCTCCACCTCCACACATACAGGCCTCCACCTCCACACATACAGGCCTCCACCACCACACATACAGACCTCGACTACCAAACATACAGCCCACCACTACCACACATACAGACCACCACCACCACACATACAGACCTCCTCCACCACACATACAGGCCTCCACCACCACACATACAGACCTCCACCACCACACATACAGACCTCCACCACCACCACATACAGACTGCCACCACCACACATACAGACCTCCACTACCACACATACAGACCTCGACCACCACACATACAGACCCACCACCACCACACATACAGGCCTCCACCACCACACATACAGACCCACCACCACCACACATACAGGCCTCCACCACCACACATACAGACCACCACCACCACACATACAGACCTCCACCACCACACATATAGACCCACCACCACACATACAGACCTCCACCACCACACATACAGATCCACCACCACCACCACACATAAAGACCTATACCACCACACATACAGACCTCCACCACCACACACACAGGCCTCCACTACCACACATACAGGCCTCCACCACCACACATACAGGCCTCCACCACCACACATACAGACCTCCACTACCACACATATAGACCTCCACCACCACACATACAGACCCTCCACCACCACACATACAGACCCACCACCACCACACATACAGACATCCACCACCACACATACAGACCTCCACCACCACACATACAGACCTCCACCACCACACATACAGACCCACCACTACCACACATACAGACCCACTACTACCACACATACAGACCCACCACCACCACACATACAGACCTCCACTGCCACACATACAGACCCACCACCACCACACATACAGACCCACCACCACCACACATACAGACCCGCCACCACCACACATACAGACCTCTATCACTACACATACAGACCTCCACTACCACACATACAGGCCTCCACCACCACACATACAGACCTCCACCACCACACATACAGACCACCACCACCACACATACAGACCTCTACCACCACAACATACAGACCTCCACTACCACACATACAGACCACCACCACATATACAGACCTTCACCACCACACATACAGACCCACCACCACACATACAGACCCACCACCACACATTCAGACCTCCACCACCACACATACAGACCACCACCACCACACATACAGACCCACCACCACACATACAACAAGGCAATAATGCGTGAACGCCATCCTACACCCACTGTAGATGATATGATCTACCGCTTGAATGGTGCAATTGTATTCAGCAAGTTAGATTTAAACAAGGGCTATCATCAGCTTGAACTTGATGATGAGAGTCGATTCATCACAACGTTTACGACACATCGAGGTCTGTATAGGTACAAGCGCCTGAGTTTTGGTATCAACAGTGCTGCTGAGGTATTCCAGCACATCATCAGCCAAGTATTGCAAGACATACCTAATGCTGACAACATGTCTGATGACATCATTGTTTATGGCCGTACCCAAGCTGAAGACGACAAAGATCTTCGTGCAACATTGCAACGCTTACGAGAAAGAATCTGACGTTAAGCCGAGCAAAGTATAAGTTCAATCAACATAAAATTGAATTCTTTGGACATGTACTTAGTGACAAAGGTCTGTCTCCGGATCCTAAGAAAGTTGCAGATATCAAGAATGCTGCACTTCCTTCAACGTCCACTGAAGTACATAGTTTTTCTGGGAATGGCAAACTACTGTTCTCGCTTCATTCCAGATTTTGCTACCATTACGAAGCCTCTACGTGAGCTGAAGAAAAATGCATCATGGTACTGCAGAGATATCGAGCAAAATGCATTTGATGCTGTGAAAGATGCACTAGTAGAGAATGCGACTGCTGCATACTTTGATCCATCAATGGACACTGAGTTAACGGTGGATGCTAGTCCTGTTGGTTTAGGTGCTGTTTTTAGCCCAACACAAACCTGGTCAACCAGATTCCAAAGTAGTAATTGCCTACGCCAGCCGTTCTCTCACAGATGTTGAGCAACGATTACAGTCAGACAGAGAAGGAAGCTCTTGCTCTTGTATGGGCTGTGAACACTTCAATGTGTATCTGCTTGGTGCACCCTTCACCACGATAGTCACTGACCACAAACCGTTGAAGACCCATCTTCAATAATCCAAAGTCCAAACCACCAGCTCGCATTGAGAGATGGGCTTCTTCGTCTGCAACCATACAACTTTACAGTGAAATACAAGCCGGGTGCAGGCAATCCCGCTGATTACATCAGTCGACATCCTGCCAACAGTTTCACCATCACCAAGCATCAGCAAGTTGCCGAGGAATATGTACACTCTGTAACCTGTGATGCAGTCCCTAAGCTCTCACTCTTGATGAAATCCGTACTGCAACACTAGAGGACCCAACTCTGCAAGCAACAGTGGATGCATTGACTAAGAAAAAGTTTCCACGCATCCCACCCTCAGGAGTTGACCAAGATGCATTCAAAGCACTTGAACGCATCCAGACATAATTAAGTGTTACGCAACAACGCGACACTGTGCTGCGAGGTACTCGTATTGTCATTCCAGCTGTTCTCCAGCAACGTGCTCTGAAGCTTGCACATCAAGGACACCAAGGTCTTGTTAGGACCAAACAGCTGCTACGAGAAAAGGTGTGGTTTCCTGGCATTGATCGTCAAGCAAAGGACATGCATGATGCCTGTGTCCCTTGCCAAGCTGCAGTGGATACTTCAAGATCAACACCTCTACAACCTTCACCACTACCTGCTGCACAACGGACGGAAGTATCGATGGACTTCTGCGGAACGCTACCAACTGGAGAGTACTTGATGGTAGTCATTGATGATCACTCACGTTATCCAGAAGTAGAAATCATCACTTCCACATCTGCAAAGGCTGTCATCCCGAAACTCGACAAGATCTTTTCAAATTTTGGCATTCCTGAAGTTGTCAAGACGGACAATGTACCGCCATTCAATGGACAAGACTTTCGTCAACTTTGCTGAGCATATCGGATTCAAACACCGCCGTGTGATGCCACTACATCCTCAAGCAAATGGAGAAGTTGAGAGAGTCATGCAACCTCTCATGAAGCGGTACGCTGTGCTCATGCCGAAGGACGAACCTGGAAACAAGCTATGTATGCTTTTCTCAGGAACTTACCGTGCAACACCACATGGAACACTGGGCAAGTCGCCTGGTGAACTTTTATTTGACGTCCTATGAGAATCGCACTACCCGTCATGCCAGCCGAGGTAACGGATAAACGTTCTCGCTCAGAAGGATGCACTAGCCAAGGGCAAAATGAAATTGCTCATGACCAACGTGCAAAGGAACAAGTCATAAAGGTTGGAGATACTGTTCTCGTTATCATCAACCAGTACAGCCTCCCATCAACCAGTACAGCCTCCCATCAACCAGTACAGCCTCCCATCAACCAGTACAGCCCTCCCATCAACCTGTACAGCCTCCCATCAACCAGTACAGCCTCCCATCAACCTGTACAGCTCCATCAACCTGTACAGCCTCCCATCAACCAGTACAGCCTCCCATCAACCAGTACAGCCTCCCATCAACCTGTACAGCCTCCCATCAACCAGTACAGCCTCCCATCAACCAGTACAGCTTCCCATCAACCAGTACAGTCTCCCATCAACCAGTACAGCCTCCCATCAACCAGTACAGCCTCCCATCAACCAGTACAGCCAATAGCAGCTGCCTCGTATGGGCCAATAGCAGCTGCCTCGTATGGGCCAATAGCAGCTGCCTCGTATGGGCCAAAAGCAGCTGCCTCGTATGGGCCAATAGCAGCTGCCTCGTATGGGCCAATAGCAGCTGCCTCGTATGGGCCAAAAGCAGCTGCCTCGTATGGGCCAATAGCAGCTGCCCTCGTATGGGCCAATAGCAGCTGCCTCGTATGGGCCAATAGCAGTTGCCTCGTATGGGCCAATAGCAGCTGCCTCGTATAGATCAATAGCAGCTGCCCTCGTATGGGCCAATAGCAGCTGCCTCCTATGGGCCAATAGCAGCTGCCTCGTATGGGCCAATAGCAGCTGCCTCGTATGGGCCAATAGCAACTGCCTCGTTTGGACCAATAGCAGCTGCCTCGTATGGGCCAATAGCAGCTGCCCTCGTATGGGCCAATAGCAGCTGCCTCGTATGGGCCAATAGCAGCTGCCTCGTATGGGCCAATAGCAGCTGCCTCGTATGGGCCAATAGCAGCTGCCTCGTATGGGCCAATAGCAGCTGCCTCGTATGGGCCAATAGCTGCCTCGTATAGGCCAATAGCAGCTGCCTCGTATGGGCCAATAGCAGCTGCCTCGTATAGGGCAATAGCAGCTGCCTCGTATAGGGCAATAGCAGCTGCCTCGAATGGGCCAATAGCAGCTGCCTCGTATGGGCCAATAGCAGCTGCCCTCGTATGGGCCAATAGCAGCTGCCTCGTATGGGCCAATACCCTAACTCTTCGTCTTTCCAGTGAATGCAATTTAAGCTTATTAATCTTTCTTCATATGAAAGACTTCTATTTGGGAATTAACTTTGTCATCCTACGTTGGACACGTTCAAGTGAATTTATATCCATTCCTATAATACGGCGACCAAACTGAACTGCATAATCCTAACCAGAGCAAGATATAGCTTAAGAACCACACCAGGTGTCTTGTTACTAACCGCTTCGATTAATAAATCCCAGTGTCCCTATTCGCCTTATTACGAAACATTCATACATTGATCCTTTTGTTTTAAATTTTATTTAAACACCCCATACCCAAGACTTTCCAATCTATTTGGAACTCATAAACATGTCCAACCCACGTTTGAAACAATCAAGAGACCCCGCCTCCACCGTTACGCGGTAATTGATTCCACATATCAAACAACCCTGTTGCCGAACCAGTATTTACCTAAGTTGACCAGACCACACACCTAGAAGAAGGGACGACGACGTTTCAGTCCGTCCTCTGGACCATTCTCAAATCGATCGACTTGAGAATGTCCAGGACGGACCGAAACGGTCGTCGTCCCTTCACCTTCTAGTGTGTGGTCTGGTCAACATACTTCAGCCACGTTATTGTGACTCATCGCCTGCAATTACGCGTCTTTCCAAAATCTAAATTTATCCCAATTTATACCTCATTGTTTCGTGTTCTGTCTTGTGTTGATACTTTTAATACTCCATTAATATCCCCCTTTGTTATGTACATTCATCCACTTGTAAACCTCTATCATGTCACCCCCTAACTCTTCGCCTTTTCTAGTGAATGCAATTTAAGCTTTGTTAATCAGTTTCAGTGTTTGGTCGCTGAACTATAGAATGGATATAAATTCACTTAAACGTGTAAAGCGTAGGATGACAAAGTTAATTCCCCAAACTAGAAATCTTCCATATGAAGAAAGATTAACAAAGCTTAAATTGCATTCACTGGAACGGCGAAGAATTAGGAGCCAATTACCGCGTAACGTGGTGGGAGGTGGGGTCCCTCGATTGTTTTAAAGTGAGTTGGACATGTATATAAGTGGATTGAGTGGTTATAAATAGGAGCTGCATCCCTATGGGCCAATAAGCCTTCTGTAGTTTCTTTAGTATAATATCTTGTGTTAAAGTAATCAAACAGCTCCTTCATCCATGACCCGCCTGTGTTGGGATCAAGCACTTCCACCTCACCTCTCTACATATTGGTGAGGTGAGGGTACGTGGACCCCGACACATATATATAACAGAACATCAAGGAAATCATTCATTAACCAATCTGCACCATTCGCTGTTCTCTTGAAGATTATTCGCACAGGTAAGAGCCACAGAACATTTTTTTTTTTTTGGCAAGAGGACCCCTGTGGACTGTAAGAGCCACAGAACATTTTTTTTTTTTGGCAAGAGGACCCCTGTGGACTGTAAGAGCCACAGAACATTTTTTTTTCAGGCCAGAGGACCCCTGTGGGGTGTAAGCGCCACAGGTAACTTTTTTTTTTCTGGCCAGAGGACCCCTGTGGACTGTAAGAGCCACAAGTAACTTTTTTTTTTTCTGGAAATTCATGTGTAGCATGTCGGGGTTTTCAGGTAAATTTTGTCAGTCACAGATTTTAAAAGTAAGGATTTCTTATGAGAAAAATAATTTCCGAGACTTAGAAGTTTGTTAAGGGCTTATGGAACAAATTCAAGTAACGTATGTAGCTCTTTAGGGTTTCCATGAGAACTCTACGGACATATTTTACATGTTTTCAACTTACAAAAGTCGTCTATGTAAGCCTTAGTTATTCATATAAATTTAGAAAATCACCTGTGTAAGTCAGGGTTTTCAGGGGTTCGCACCTCACACCCCCTCCCTCCCCCCTTACCTCGCAATCTCTCGCGTCACCTTTATTTACCTTAGGCCCAGCCAGCCAGTCGCCTCTTATCATATCTTATCTTCTCCATAATATCTGGACCGTCCCTCCTCTCTCTCTCTCTCTCCTCCTATTTCCTTACAACTATTTTCAGAGTTTCAAATAATCATAGAAGTTTATTTATATGTTTATGACCGAATTTGTAAAAGGACCATTTTCAGAGAATATTGTCTTAGATGTTTTGTTAAGGAAAACAGACAACTTATCCATAACATTTAGTTTTATATCCATTTATGGCTATTTCATCTGTAAAGACCAAATTGAACAGAGCCCAGTTTTAAGCTCATATTTCATCAGAGTCCAGTTTATACCTAAAAATGAACAGAGTCCACTTTGAGAGCAAAATTCGTCAGAGTCTACTTTGTGAGCAAAATTAGTCAGAGACAGTATTTAGCTCATATTTCATCAGAGTCCAATTATCAACAGAAATTCGCCAGAGTCTACTTTGAGAGCAAAATTAGTCAGAGACAGTTTTAAGCTCATATTTCATCAGAGTCCAATTTATACCTAAAATGAACAGAGTCTACTTTGAGAGCAAAATTAGTCAGAGACAGTATTTAGCTCATATTTCATCAGAGTCCAATTTATACCTAAAAATGAACAGAGTCTACTTTGAGAGCAAAATTAGTCAGAGACAGTTTTAAGCTCATATTTCATCAGAGTCCAATTATCAACAGAAATTCGCCAGAGTCTACTTTGAGAGCAAATTTCATCAGTGACCTGTAATCTGAGAAAATTTGACAGAGTCCATTTTATACCCAATTTTCGGCAGAGTCCAGTTTATGCTCAAATTCGCCAGAGTCTACTTTAATAGCAAAATTCATCAGAGTCCAGTTTTCTAGCAAATTTCATCAGTGTCCTGTAATCTGTGAAAATTTGACAGAGTCCAGTTTTTGATCGAAATTCATCAGAGTCCAGTTTTCTAGCAAAATTCACCAGAGTCTACTTTGTGCCAAAATATTCAGAGTCCAGTTCATGATCGAAATTAATCAGAGTCCAATTAAAGACCCAAATTTGACAGAGACCACATTTTCGCTACTAACAGTCCAATCCCCCTGAAATTTTAAACAGTCATATTTCAGACGTAGTAAATAAGATCAAGTCAGTTACAGAGCTCCAGCTCTTGTCCCAGTGTATTTGCATATTTTCTCTATATTCAGCTGTGTTCTTCACATTTTGTCCATGTTTTCTGTGTTCATTCCATGTTCTATAAATGTTCACAGCAAGCTCAGTTCAAATTTTTTCTGCCATTTTCCCCGTATGTTCACTATGTTCTTTGTCATGTTTTCATGCACATCATATGTTCACTGTATAACTTTTATACTCAATATTCATGTTCTCAATGTTCTTAGCTTGTTCTTCACAAGTCCATTGTTCATTCTTTGTAATCCCTATTCTCCTTATCATGTTTTCATGTTCTCTGTAAGTTCATATTCCCAGCATGTTCACTGTATTAATCAACTTTTCTTACATATGTTCTTTGCCATGTTCCCCATATGTTCTCTGGGTTTTTCCCCTATCTAACGTTCCTTAACTAAAAAAATCTTTCGCCAATCAACTAAAACATAGTCACTTTCCTCATTTCTCAACTAACTTATTATCCAGTCAACTAAAAATAGTCAGAAATAGCCTCGTTCAACACTGTTCTTAACTAAAACAACCTTTCTCTTAGCTAAAAATTGTCAAAGGAAACTTCTTTCAGCACTTTCTTAACAGCCGCTATGTTTCATCAAGTAAGAAAAAATTGTCAAAGGAAACTTTCCAAAACTGTTCATAACTAGTTTTTATCCATCGTCAATCAACTAAAAATAATAACTTTCATCATTTCTTAACTAAACTTATTCCCCAGTCATCAGAAAATAACCGTGTTCTTCATATTTCATTGTCATTTCATAACTAAAATTAACCATCAATCAACAGAAAAAGCCATGTTCATCATGTTTTGTCTTTTTGCTTAACTAAAATTATGTTTTGTCAAGTAAGAAAAAATAACCAAAGATATCTTTCATCGCTGTTCTTAACTGACATTATACTTTGGGGAGCACAAAAATAGTCTCCCTCGTCATGTTTTGTCTTTTTCCTTAACTAAAGTATTCATCAGTCAACTAAAAAATAGTTACTTCATCATGTTTCCTTGTCATTTCTTACCTGAAATATCACTTCTCTCATTTAAAATAGTCAGGTGTAGCCTCTTTCCAACACTGTTCTTAACTAAAGTAACCTTTCACTTCGCTATAATAGTCATATTCATCGTTGTTCCTAACTAAAATTATATGTCGTTATGTAAGAAATATAGTCAAAGACACTCTTCGAGACATCAAGGACTTACTCAAAGACATCCTTTGAGACATCAAAGACATCCTTTAAGACTTCAATGGGACTCTTCGAGATATCAAAAGACACTCTCAAACACTCAAAAATTTACTCGCATCCTCAAAGTTAATCTCAGAGGCGTAAAAGTTATTCTCGGAGCTATCAAAATTATTCTCGATGTCATCAAAAAGTATTTTCTCGTTCATCAAAGTTAATCTCTGTCATCAAAGTTAATCTGCAAGATATCTTCGAGACATCAAAGTTACTTTTCATTACATCAAAGACGCATTCAAATACTACCCATGTTCTCAGAAGTCATTCTCAAAGTCATCAAAGTTATTCAAAGAGCAAACAAAAGTTATTCTCAGAGTCACTTTCGTTCTTCAGAGAAACTTTCCAAAACATCTTTGTTCATCAAAGTTATTCTCAGAGTTAACAAAGGTAATCTCTAACTCACTCTCGTTCATCAAAGTTGTTTCAAAGACATCAAAGGTAATCTCAGAGTTATCCAAAGATATTCTCATGTCCACAAAAGTTATTCTGAGCTATCAAAGTTAATCTCAAACATCTCCGTTCATAAAAGTTATTCTCAAAGTCATCAAAGTTATTCTCTAAGACATCAAAGTCATTCTATGAGACATCCTCGTTCAACAAAAACTGTCCTCAGAGCCATCAAAAAGTTAAATACAGTCGTCAAAGTTATTCTCTAAGTATCTTTTCGTTCATCAGAGAAGCTTTCTAAGACATCTTTGTTCTTCCAAGTTGTTCTCTAAGACATCAATCTTGTTCTCTAAGACATCAAAGATGTTCTCTAAATCATAAAAGTTAATCTCTAAGTTACCTTCGTTCGTCAGAGAAACTTTCCAAAACATCTTTGTTCATCAAACTTGTTTTCAACGTCATCAAAAGTTAATCTAAGACATCTTTTTTCATCAAAGTTATTTTCAGAGACATCTAAAGTTATTATGTAAGACATAAAAGTTATTCTCAGAGTCATCAAATGTTATTCTCGAAGTCATCAAAGATATTTTCAGAGACATCTAAAGTTAATTTCTATGTTATAAAAGTTATTCTCAGAGACATCTAAAGTTAATCTTGGTCATCAAAGTTGTTCTCTAAACATCAATGTTGTTCTCCAAGACATCAAAGATGTTCTCAAAAACATAAAAGTTATTCCCAGAGCTATCAAAGTTATTCTCAAAGTCATCAAAGTTATTCAAAGAGCTAACAAAAGTTATTCTCTAAGTAACCTTTCGTTCATCAGAGAAGCTTTCTAAGACATCTTCGTTCATCAATGTTGATCTCTAAGTCACCTTGGTTCATCAAAGAAGCTCTCCTTCTTCCATCAAGTTATACTTTAAGACAACATTGTTGTTCTCTAAGACATCTTCAGGCATAAAATTTCTCTCCAAATGTAACTAGTTCAGCTTTTCATATCAAACTTACACTTCTGTTAAATATATTTTCTTAGACATTTTACCTTTTAAACTGTTCTCTGAACTACACTGTTCAAACCTACGTAACCTATCCTCTCCACCCAATGTTACTTAGTTAACGTAACGTTCCTAAACCTAACTTTACCTATCCTAACATAACTTACCTTACCTATCTTACCTAACTTTACCTATCTTACCTAACTTAACCTGCATAACCTAACTTTACCTATGTTACCTTACCTTACCTATCTTACCTAACCTAACCTAACTTTACCTATGTTACCTTACCTTACCTACCTTTCCTAACTTAACCTGCTTAACCTATCTTACCTAACTTTACCTATCTTACCTAACTTAACTTTCATAACCTAACTTTACCTATCCTAACATAACTTACCTTACCTTCCCTATCTTACCTAACTTTACCTATCCTATCCTAACCTAACTTGTCTTACCTAACTTAATCTTACATTCCCAAACTGATGTATCCTAACTTATCTAGTCCAACCAGACATGCTCTAACTTACATAAGTATTCCTTCTTGTCTTTTGTGTTTCGTCAATCATTGTCTCATATTCATTTACTCATTTCATTAGTTAATTTCTCAAATGGTCACTTATGCATTTCAAGTGCTATTTGTTAGAGATTGGATATTTAAGCATTTCAAAGAATTATAATTTCTCAAATGGTCACTTATGCATTTCAAGTGCTATTTGTTAGAGATTGGATATTTAAGCATTTCAAAGAATTTTTGTTATATATGGGCATTTACTCATTTCAAGGGATAATTTCTCAAATGGACGTTTTGCATTTCAAGTGTTATTTGTTTAAGATTGGGTATTTAACCATTTCAAAGGTTTTTCTTATATATGGGAACTTACTCGTTTCAAGGGTCAATTTCTCAAATGGTCATTTTTGCAGATCAAGGGTTATTTGTTAAAGTTCATCAAGTTGCTCATAAGTTGTATTTATTATGTTTGTTATAATATGTTCTTATTCCCCAACCCCTTAACCTAACCTCTTGTAATCTTAGTGTATTTGGTAGGTTCTAGCTTATGTTCTTATTCCCAACCCCTTAACCTAACCTCTTGTAATCGTAGTGTATTTAGTAGGTTCTATCATATGTTCTTATTCCCCAGCCCTTTAACCTATCCTTTCAGATGTAGTTTATTGTGTTTTTGACATATTTGTTGAATATATTATCCTTTTTCCTAACCTTTCAGATGTAGCTTTGTTTCTCCTTTTTGTATATTTTTACTCAAACCATCTTTCCTTCTTCACTTTGATTCTCCTACTCCTTCTAACCCTCCTTTTCTATCTCTCTCCCTTATTCTCTCTCTTCCTCCCCTCTCTCTCCCTCATTTGCTCAAATGCTCTCTTGTTTCTCAAATTCAAGTCTTATTGCTCCCATTCTCACACCCTCACTCTCATTCACTTAGTTTTTCTTTTTCTCAATTCAAGTCTTAGTGCTCCCATGCCCACACTCTCTCTCATTCTCTCTTCTTTGGTCCCATTCTCTTCCGCCCCCTCTCTCTTACTCCTTGCTCTTCTTTCACGCTCTCACTCCCTAGAGCTCTTGTTTCTCAATTTCAAGTCTTAGTAGATCTGATTCTTTACTATTGTAATTTTTATTAATACTATGATAAAGAATGAACTTATATGTGAAATCAAAGTAAAGAAGGAAAGATGGTTTGGGTAAAAATATACAAAAAGGAGAAACAAAGCTACATCTGAAAGGTTAGGAAAAAGGATAATATATTCAACAAATATGTCAAAAACACAATAAACTACATCTGAAAGGATAGGTTAAAGGGTTGGGGAATAAGAACATATGATAGAACCTACTAAATACACTACGATTACAAGAGGTTAGGTTAAGGGGTTGGGAATAAGAACATAAGCTAGAACCTACCAAATACACTAAGATTACAAGAGGTTAGGTTAAGGGGTTGGGGAATAAGAACATATGATAACAAACATAATAAATACAACTTATGAGCAACTTGATGAACTTTAACAAATAACCCTTGATCTGCAAAAATGACCATTTGAGAAATTGACCCTTGAAACGAGTAAGTTCCCATATATAAGAAAAACCTTTGAAATGGTTAAATACCCAATCTTAAACAAATAACACTTGAAATGCAAAACGTCCATTTGAGAAATTATCCCTTGAAATGAGTAAATGCCCATATATAACAAAAATTCTTTGAAATGCTTAAATATCCAATCTCTAACAAATAGCACTTAAAATGCATAAGTGACCATTTGAGAAATTATAATTCTTTGAAATGCTTAAATATCCAATCTCTAACAAATAGCACTTGAAATGCATAAGTGACCATTTGAGAAATTAACTAATGAAATGAGTAAATGAATATGAGACAATGATTGACGAAACACAAAAGACAAGAAGGAATACTTATGTAAGTTAGAGCATGTCTGGTTGGACTAGATAAGTTAGGATACATCAGTTTGGGAATGTAAGATTAAGTTAGGTAAGACAAGTTAGGTTAGGATAGGATAGGTAAAGTTAGGTAAGATAGGGAAGGTAAGGTAAGTTATGTTAGGATAGGTAAAGTTAGGTTATGAAAGTTAAGTTAGGTAAGATAGGTAAAGTTAGGTAAGATAGGTAAGATAGGTTAAGCAGGTTAAGTTAGGAAAGGTAGGTAAGGTAAGGTAACATAGGTAAAGTTAGGTTAGGTTAGGTAAGATAGGTAAGGTAAGGTAACATAGGTAAAGTTAGGTTATGCAGGTTAAGTTAGGTAAGATAGGTAAAGTTAGGTAAGATAGGTAAGGTAAGTTATGTTAGGATAGGTAAAGTTAGGTTTAGGAACGTTACGTTAACTAAGTAACATTGGGTGGAGAGGATAGGTTACGTAGGTTTGAACAGTGTAGTTCAGAGAACAGTTTAAAAGGTAAAATGTCTAAGAAAATATATTTAACAGAAGTGTAAGTTTGATATGAAAAGCTGAACTAGTTACATTTGGAGAGAAATTTTATGCCTGAAGATGTCTTAGAGAACAACAATGTTGTCTTAAAGTATAACTTGATGGAAGAAGGAGAGCTTCTTTGATGAACCAAGGTGACTTAGAGATCAACATTGATGAACGAAGATGTCTTAGAAAGCTTCTCTGATGAACGAAAGGTTACTTAGAGAATAACTTTTGTTAGCTCTTTGAATAACTTTGATGACTTTGAGAATAACTTTGATAGCTCTGGGAATAACTTTTATGATTTTGAGAACATCTTTGATGTCTTGGAGAACAACATTGATGTTTAGAGAACAACTTTGATGACCAAGATTAACTTTAGATGTCTCTGAGAATAACTTTTATAACATAGAAATTAACTTTAGATGTCTCTGAAAATATCTTTGATGACTTCGAGAATAACATTTGATGACTCTGAGAATAACTTTTATGTCTTACATAATAACTTTAGATGTCTCTGAAAATAACTTTGATGAAAAAAGATGTCTTAGATTAACTTTTGATGACTTTGAAAACAAGTTTGATGAACAAAGATGTTTTGGAAAGTTTCTCTGACGAACGAAGGTAACTTAGAGATTAACTTTTATGATTTAGACAACATCTTTGATGTCTTAGAGAACAAGATTGATGTCTTAGAGAACAACTTAGAAGAACAAAGATGTCTTAGAAAGCTTCTCTGATGAACGAAAAGATACTTAGAGAATAACTTTGACGACTGTATTTAACTTTTTGATGGCTCTGAGGACAGTTTTTGTTGAACGAGGATGTCTCATAGAATAACTTTGATGTCTTAGAGAATAACTTTGATGACTTTGAGAATAACTTTTATGAACGGAGATGTTTGAGATTAACTTTGATAGCTCAGAATAACTTTTGTGGACATGAGAATATCTTTGGATAACTCTGAGATTACCTTTGATGTCTTTGAAACAACTTTGATGAACGAGAGTGAGTTAGAGATTACCTTTGTTAACTCTGAGAATAACTTTGATGAACAAAGATGTTTTGGAAAGTTTCTCTGAAGAACGAAAGTGACTCTGAGAATAACTTTTGTTAGCTCTTTGAATAACTTTGATGACTTTGAGAATGACTTCTGAGAACATGGGTAGTATTTGAATGCGTCTTTGATGTAATGAAAAGTAACTTTGATGTCTCGAAGATATCTTGCAGATTAACTTTGATGACAGAGATTAACTTTGATGAACGAGAAAATACTTTTTGATGACATCGAGAATAATTTTGATAGCTCCGAGAATAACTTTTACGCCTCTGAGATTAACTTTGAGGATGCGAGTAAATTTTTGAGTGTTTGAGAGTGTCTTTTGATATCTCGAAGAGTCCCATTGAAGTCTTAAAGGATGTCTTTGATGTCTCAAAGGATGTCTTTGATGTCTCAAAGGATGTCTTTGAGTAAGTCCTTGATGTCTCGAAGAGTGTCTTTGACTATATTTCTTACATAACGACATATAATTTTAGTTAGGAACAACGATGAATATGACTATTATAGCGAAGTGAAAGGTTACTTTAGTTAAGAACAGTGTTGGAAAGAGGCTACACCTGACTATTTTAAATGAGAGAAGTGATATTTCAGGTAAGAAATGACAAGGAAACATGATGAAGTAACTATTTTTTAGTTGACTGATGAATACTTTAGTTAAGGAAAAAGACAAAACATGACGAGGGAGACTATTTTTGTGCTCCCCAAAGTATAATGTCAGTTAAGAACAGCGATGAAAGATATCTTTGGTTATTTTTTCTTACTTGACAAAACATAATTTTAGTTAAGCAAAAAGACAAAACATGATGAACATGGCTTTTTCTGTTGATTGATGGTTAATTTTAGTTATGAAATGACAATGAAACATGAAGAACACGGTTATTTTCTGATGACTGGGGAATAAGTTTAGTTAAGAAATGATGAAAGTTATTATTTTTAGTTGATTGACGATGGATAAAAACTAGTTATGAACAGTTTTGGAAAGTTTCCTTTGACAATTTTTTCTTACTTGATGAAACATAGCGGCTGTTAAGAAAGTGCTGAAAGAAGTTTCCTTTGACAATTTTTAGCTAAGAGAAAGGTTGTTTTAGTTAAGAACAGTGTTGAACGAGGCTATTTCTGACTATTTTTAGTTGACTGGATAATAAGTTAGTTGAGAAATGAGGAAAGTGACTATATTTTAGTTGATTGGCGAAAGATTTTTTTAGTTAAGGAACGTTAGATAGGGGAAAAACCCAGAGAACATATGGGGAACATGGCAAAGAACATATGTAAGGAAAGTTGATTAATACAGTGAACATGCTGGGAATATGAACTTACAGAGAACATGAAAACATGATAAGGAGAATAGGGATTACAAAGAATGAACAATGGACTTGTGAAGAACAAGCTAAGAACATTGAGAACATGAATATTGAGTATAAAAGTTATACAGTGAACATATGATGTGCATGAAAACATGACAAAGAACATAGTGAACATACGGGGAAAATGGCAGAAAAAATTTGAACTGAGCTTGCTGTGAACATTTATAGAACATGGAATGAACACAGAAAACATGGACAAAATGTGAAGAACACAGCTGAATATAGAGAAAATATGCAAATACAGGGGGACAAGAGCTGGAGCTCTGTAACTGACTTGATCTTATTTACTACGTCTGAAATATGACTGTTTAAAATTTCAGGGGGATTGGACTGTTAGTAGCGAAAATGTGGTCTCTGTCAAATTTGGGTCTTTAATTGGACTCTGATTAATTTCGATCATGAACTGGACTCTGAATATTTTGGCACAAAGTAGACTCTGGTGAATTTTGCTAGAAAACTGGACTCTGATGAATTTCGATCAAAAACTGGACTCTGTCAAATTTTCACAGATTACAGGACACTGATGAAATTTGCTAGAAAACTGGACTCTGATGAATTTTGCTATTAAAGTAGACTCTGGCGAATTTGAGCATAAACTGGACTCTGCCGAAAATTGGGTATAAAATGGACTCTGTCAAATTTTCTCAGATTACAGGTCACTGATGAAATTTGCTCTCAAAGTAGACTCTGGCGAATTTCTGTTGATAATTGGACTCTGATGAAATATGAGCTTAAAACTGTCTCTGACTAATTTTGCTCTCAAAGTAGACTCTGTTCATTTTTAGGTATAAATTGGACTCTGATGAAATATGAGCTTAAAACTGTCTCTGACTAATTTTGCTCTCAAAGTAGACTCTGTTCATTTTTAGGTATAAATTGGACTCTGATGAAATATGTGCTTAAAACTGTCTCTGACTAATTTTGCTCTCAAAGTAGACTCTGTTCATTTTTAGGTATAAATTGGACTCTGATGAAATATGAGCTAAATACTGTCTCTGACTAATTTTGCTCACAAAGTGGACTCTGTTCATTTTTAGGTATAAAATGGACTCTGATGAAATATGAGCTAAAACTGTCTCTGACTAATTTGATCTCAAAGTAGACTCTGGCGAATTTCTGTTGATAATTGGACTCTGATGAAATATGAGCTAAATACTGTCTCTGACTAATTTTGCTCACAAAGTAGACTCTGACGAATTTTGCTCTCAAAGTGGACTCTGTTCATTTTTAGGTATAAACTGGACTCTGATGAAATATGAGCTTAAAACTGGGCTCTGTTCAATTTGGTCTTTACAGATGAAATAGCCATAAATGGATATAAAACTAAATGTTATGGATAAGTTGTCTGTTTTCCTTAACAAAACATCTAAGACAATATTCTCTGAAAATGGTCCTTTTACAAATTCGGTCATAAACATATAAATAAACTTCTATGATTATTTGAAACTCTGAAAATAGTTGTAAGGAAATAGGAGGAGAGAGAGAGAGAGGAGGGACGGTCCAGATATTATGGAGAAGATAAGATATGATAAGAGGCGACTGGCTGGCTGGGCCTAAGGTAAATAAAGGTGACGCGAGAGATTGCGAGGTAAGGGGGGAGGGAGGGGGTGTGAGGTACGAACCCCTGAAAACCCTGACTTACACAGGTGATTTTCTAAATTTATATGAATAACTAAGGCTTACATAGACGACTTTTGTAAGTTGAAAACATGTAAAATATGTCCGTAGAGTTCTCATGGAAACCCTAAAGAGCTACATACGTTACTTGAATTTGTTCCATAAGCCCTTAACAAACTTCTAAGTCTCGGAAATTATTTTTCTCATAAGAAATCCTTACTTTTAAAATCTGTGACTGACAAAATTTACCTGAAAACCCCGACATGCTACACATGAATTTCCAGAAAAAAAAAGTTACTTGTGGCTCTTACAGTCCACAGGGGTCCTCTGGCCAGAAAAAAAAAGTTCTGTGGCTCTTACAGTCCACAGGGGTCCTCTTGCCAAAAAAAAAAATGTTCTGTGGCTCTTACAGTCCACAGGGGTCCTCTTGCCAAAAAAAAAATGTTCTGTGGCTCTTACCCCCTACTACTCACCACCACACATACAGGCCTCCACCACCACACATACAGACCTCCACCACCACACATACAGACCCACCACCACCACACATACAGACCCTCCACCACCACACATACAGGCCTCCATTACCACACATACAGACCTCCACCACCACACATACAGACCTCCACCACCACACATACAGACCTCCACTACCACACATACAGACCTCCACCACCACACATACAGACCCTCCACCACCACACATACAGACCCTTCACCACCACACATACAGACCATCACTACCACACATACAGCCCTCCACCACACACATACAGACCTCCACTACCACACATACTTCCCTCCACCACCACACATACAGACCTCCACTACCACACATACAGGCTTCCACCACCACACATACAGACCTCCACCACCACACATACAGACCCACCACCACACACATACAGGCTCCACCACCACACATACAGACCTCCACTACCACACATACAGACCCACCACCAACATACAGCCCACCACCACACATACAGACCTCCACCACCACACATACAGACCCACCACCACACACACATACAGACCTCCACCACCACACATACAGACCCACACACCACCACACATACAGACCTCCACCACCACACATACAGACCCACCACCACCCACATACAGACCCACCACCACACATACAGACCTCACCACCACACATACAGACCCACCACCACCACACATACAGGCCTCCACCACCACACATACAGACCTCCACCACCACACATACAGACCCCCACCACCACACATACAGACCTCCACCACCACACATACAGACCTCCACCACCACATACAGACCTCCACCACCACACATACAGACCTCCACACCACACATACAGACCTCCACCACCACACATACAGACCTCCACCACCACACATACAGACTCCACTACCACACATACAGACATCCACCACCACACATACAGACCTCCACCACCACACATACAGACCCCACCACACATACAGACCTCCACCACCACACATACAGACCTCCACCACCACACATACAGACCCACCACCACACATACAGACCTCCACCACCACACAGGCATACAGACCTCCACCACCACACATACAGACCTGCACCACCGCACATACAGGCCTCCACCACCACACATACAGACCTCCACCACCACATACAGACCTCCACCACCACACATACAGACCTCCACCACCACACATACAGACCTCCACTACCACACATATAGACCTCCACCATCACACATACAGACCTCCACCACCACACATACAGACACCACCACCACACATACAGACATCCACCACCACACATACAGACCTCCACCACCACACATACAGACCTCCACCACCACACATACAGACCCACCACTACCACACATACAGACCCACTACTACCACACATACAGACCCACCACCACCACACATACAACCTCCACTGCCACACATACAGACCCACCACCACCACACATACAGACCCACCACCACCACACATACAGACCCCCACCACCACACATACAGACCTCTATCACTACACATACAGACCTCCACTACCACACATACAGGCCTCCACCACCACACATACAGACCTCCACCACCACACATACAGACCACCACCACCACACATACAGACCTCTACCACCACACATACAGACCTCCACTACCACACATACAGACCCACCACCACATATACAGACCTTCACCACCACACATACAGACCCACCACCACACATACAGACCCACCACCACACATACAGACCTCCACCACCACACATACAGACCACCACCACCACACATACAGACCCACCACCACACATACAACAAGGCAATAATGCGTGAACGCCATCCTACACCCACTGTAGATGATATGATCTACCGCTTGAATGGTGCAATGTATTCAGCAAGTTAGATTTAAACAAGGGCTATCATCAGCTTGAACTTGATGATGAGAGTCGATTCATCACAACGTTTACGACACATCGAGGTCTGTATAGGTACAAGCGCCTGAGTTTTGGTATCAACAGTGCTGCTGAGGTATTCCAGCACATCATCAGCCAGTATTGCAAGACATACCTAATGCTGACAACATGTCTGATGACATCATTGTTTATGGCCGTACCCAAGCTGAAGACGACAAAGCTCTTCGTGCAACATTGCAACGCTTACGAGAAAAGAATCTGACGTTAAGCCGAGCAAAGTGTAAGTTCAATCAACATAAAATTGAATTCTTTGGACATGTACTTAGTGACAAAGGTCTGTCTCCGGATCCTAAGAAAGTTGCAGATATCAAGAATGCTGCACTCCTTCAACGTCCACTGAAGTACATAGTTTTCTGGGAATGGCAAACTACTGTTCTCGCTTCATTCCAGATTTTGCTACCATTACGAAGCCTCTACGTGAGCTGAAGAAAAATGCATCATGGTACTGCAGAGATATCGAGCAAAATGCATTTGATGCTGTGAAAGATGCACTAGTAGAGAATGCGACTGCTGCATACTTTGATCCATCAATGGACACTGAGTTAACGGTGGATGCTAGTCCTGTTGGTTTAGGTGCTGTTTTAGCCCAACACAAACCTGGTCAACCAGATTCCAAAGTAGTAATTGCCTACGCCAGCCGTTCTCTCACAGATGTTGAGCAACGATACAGTCAGACAGAGAAGGAAGCTCTTGCTCTTGTATGGGGCTGTGAACACTTCAATGTGTATCTGCTTGGTGCACCCTTCACCACGATAGTCACTGACCACAAACCGTTGAGACCATCTTCAATAATCCAAAGTCCAAACCACCAGCTCGCATTGAGAGATGGGCTCTTCGTCTGCAACCATACAACTTTACAGTGAAATACAAGCCGGGTGCAGGCAATCCCGCTGATTACATCAGTCGACATCCTGCCAACAGTTTCACCATCACCAAGCATCAGCAAGTTGCCGAGGAATATGTACACTCTGTAACCTGTGATGCAGTCCCTAAGGCTCTCACTCTTGATGAAATCCGTACTGCAACCCTAGAGGACCCAACTCTGCAAGCAACAGTGGATGCATTGACTAAGAAAAAGTTTCCACGCATCCCACCCTCAGGAGTTGACCAAGATGCGTTCAAAGGACTTAAACGCATCCAGACAGAATTAAGTGTTACGCAACAACGCGACACTGTGCTGCGAGGTACTCGTATTGTCATTCCAGCTGTTCTCCAGCAACGTGCTCTGAAGCTTGCACATCAAGGACACCAAGGTCTTGTTAGGACCAAACAGCTGCTACGAGAAAAGGTGTGGTTTCCTGGCATTGATCGTCAAGCAAAGGACATGCATGATGCCTGTGTCCCTTGCCAAGCTGCAGTGGATACTTCAAGATCAACACCTCTACAACCTTCACCACTACCTGCTGCACATGGACGGAAGTATCGATGGACTTCTGCGGACGCTACCAACTGGAGAGTACTTGATGGTAGTCATTGATGATCACTCACGTTTCCAGAAGTAGAAATCATCACTTCAACATCTGCAAAGGCTGTCATCCCGAAACTCGACAAGATCTTTTCAAATTTTGGCATTCCTGAAGTTGTCAAGACGGACAATGTACCGCCATTCAATGGACAAGACTTCGTCAATTTGCTGAGCATATCGGATTCAAACACCGCCGTGTGATGCCACTACATCCTCAAGCAAATGGAGAAGTTGAGAGATTCATGCAACCTCTCATGAAAGCGGTACGCTGTGCTCATGCCGAAGGACGATCCTGGAAACAAGCTATGTATGCTTTTCTCAGGAACTACCGTGCAACACCACATGGAACACTGGGCAAGTCGCCTGGTGAACTTTTATTTGGACGTCCTATGAGAATCGCACTACCCGTCATGCCAGCCGAGGTAACGGATAAACGTCTCGCTCAGAAGGATGCACTAGCCAAGGGCAAAATGAAAATTGCTCATGACAACGTGCAAAGGAACAATCATAAAGGTTGGAGATACTGTTCTCGTTATCATCAACCAGTACAGCCTCCCATCAACCAGTACAGCCTCCCATCAACCAGTACAGCCTCCCATCAACCAGTACAGCCTCCCATCAACCTGTACAGCCTCCCATCAACCTACAGCCTCCCATCAACCTGTACAGCCTCCCATCAACCAGTACAGCCTCCCATCAACCTGTACAGCCTCCCATCAACCTGTACAGCCTCCCATCAACCAGTACAGCCTCCCATCAACCAGTACAGCCTCCCATCAACCTGTACAGCCTCCCATCAACCAGTACAGCCTCCATCAACCAGTACAGCCTCCCATCAACCAGTACAGCCTCCCATCAACCAGTACAGCCTCCCATCAACCTGTACAGCCTCCCATCAAACTGTACAGCCTCCCATCAACCTGTACAGCCTCCCATCATCCAGTACAGCCTCCATCAACCAGTACAGCCTCCCATCAACCAGTACTGCCCCCACCCAACCAGTACAGCCCGCCACCCAACCAGTACAGCCCGCCACCCAACCAGTACAGCCTCTCATCAACCTGTACAGCCTCCCATCAACCAGTACAGCCTCCCATCAACCAGTACAGCCTCCCATCAACCAGTACAACATCCCATCAACCAGTACAGCCTCCCATCAACCTGTACAGCCTCCCATCAACCTGTACAGCCTCCCATCAACCTGTACAGCCTCCCATCAACCAGTACAGCCTCCCATCAACCAGTACAGCCTCCCTCAACCAGTACAGCCCCCACAACCAGTACAGCCCGCCACAACCAGTACAGCCTCCCATCAACCTGTACAGCCTCCCATCAACCTGTACAGCCTCCCATCAACCTGTCAGCCTCCCATCAACCTGTACAGCCTCCTATCAACCAGTACAGCCTCCCATCAACCAGTACAGCCTCCCATCAACCAGTACAGCCTCCCATCAACCAGTACAGCCTCCCATCAACCAGTACAGCCTCCCATCAACCTGTACAGCCTCCCATCAACCAGTACAGCCTCCCATCAACCAGTACAGCTTCCCATCAACCAGTACAGCTCCCATCAACCAGTACAGCCTCCCATCAACCAGTACAGCCTCCCATCAACCAGTACAGCCAATAGCAGCTGCCTCGTATGGGCCAATAGCAGCTGCCTCTATGGGCCAATAGCAGCTGCCTCGTATGGGCCAAAAGCAGCTGCCTCGTATGGGCCAATAGCAGCTGCCTCGTATGGGCCAATAGCAGCTGCCTCGTAGGGGCCAATAGCAGCTGCCTCGTATGGGCCAATAGCAGCTGCCTGGTATGGGCCAATAGCAGCTGCCTCGTATGGGCCAATAGCAGTTGCCTCGTATGGGCCAATAGCAGCTGCCTCGTATAGATCAATAGCAGCTGCCTCGTATGGGCCAATAGCAGCTGCCTCGTATGGGCCAATAGCAGCTGCCTCGTATGGGCCAATAGCAGCTGCCACTTATGGGCCAATAGCAACTGCCTCGTTTGGACCAATAGCAGCTGCCTCGTATGGGCCAATAGCAGCTGCCTCGTATGGGCCAATAGCAGCTGCCTCGTATGGGCCAATAGCAGCTGCCTCGTATGGGCCAATAGCAGCTGCCTCGTATGGGCCAATAGCAGCTGCCTCGTATGGGCCAATAGCAGCTGCCTCGTATGGGCCAATAGCTGCCTCGTATAGGCCAATAGCAGCTGCCTCGTATGGGCCAATAGCAGCTGCCTCGTATAGGGCAATAGCAGCTGCCTCGTATAGGGCAATAGCAGCTGCCTCGAATGGGCCAATAGCAGCTGCCTCGTATGGGCCAATAGCAGCTGCCTCGTATGGGCCAATAGCAGCTGCCTCGTATGGGCCAATACCCTAACTCTTCGTCTTTCCAGTGAATGCAATTTAAGCTTTATTAATCTTTCTTCATATGAAAGACTTCTATTTTGGGGAATTAACTTTGTCATCCTACGTTGGACACGTTCAAGTGAATTTATATCCATTCTATAATACGGCGACCAAAACTGAACTGCATAATCCTAACCAGAGCAAGATATAGCTTAAGAACCACACCAGGTGTCTTGTTACTAACGCTTCGATTAATAAATCCCAGTGTCCTATTCGCCTTATTACGAACATTCATACATTGATCCTTTTGTTTTAAATTTTATTTTAAACACCCCATACCCAAGACTTTCCAATCTATTTGGAATTTCATAAACATGTCAAACCCACGTTTGAAACAATCAAGAGACCCCGCCTCCACCGTTACGCGGTAATTGATTCCACATATCAACAACCCTGTTGCCGAACCAGTATTTAAGAACATAAGAACATAAGAACAAAGGTAACTGCAGAAGGCCTATTGGCCCATACGAGGCAGCTCCTATTCTATAACCACCCAATCCCACTCATATACTTGTCCAACCCGTGCTTGAAACAATCGAGGGACCCCACCTCCACAATGTTACGCGGCAATTGGTTCCACAAATCAACAACCCTGTTACTGAACCAGTATTTACCCAAGTCTTTCCTAAATCTAAACTTATCCAATTTATATCCATTGTTTCGTGTTCTGTCCTGTGTTGATACTTTTAATACCCTATTAATATCCCCCCGGTTATGTCCATTCATCCACTTGTAAACCTCTATCATGTCACCCCTAACTCTTCGCCTTTCCAGTGAATGCAACTTAAGCTTTGTTAATCTTTCTTCATATGAAAGATTTCTAATTTGGGGAATTAACTTAGTCATCCTACGCTGGACACGTTCAAGTGAATTTATATCCATTCTATAATATGGCGACCAAAACTGAACTGCATAATCTAAATGGGGCCTAACTAGAGCAAGATATAGCTTGAGAACCACACCAGGTGTCTTGTTACTAACGCTGCGATTAATAAATCCAAGTGTCCGATTTGCCTTATTACGAACATTTATGCATTGATCCTTTTGTTTTAAATTCTTACTAATCATAACTCCCAGATCCCTTTCGCAATCCGACTTCGCAATCACAACACCATCTAGCTCGTATCTTGTAACTCTATCATCATTACCTAACCTCAGAACTTTACATTTATCAGCATTAAACTGCATCTGCCAATCCTTTGACCATTTCAAAACCCTCAGTTGACCAGACCTCAGTTGATATTTACCTAAGTTGACCAGACCACACACTAGAAGAAGGGACGACGACGTTTCAGTCCGTCCTGGACCATTCTCAAATCGATCGACTTGAGAATGGTCCAGGACGGACCGAAACGTCGTCGTCCCTTCACCTTCTAGTGTGTGGTCTGGTCAACATACTTCAGCCACGTTATTGTGACTCATCGCCTGCAATTACGCGTCTTTCCAAAATCTAAATTTATCCAATTTATACCTCATTGTTTCGTGTTCTGTCTTGTGTTGATACTTTTAATACTCCATTAATATCCCCCTTTGTTATGTACATTCATCCACTTGTAAACCTCTATCATGTCACCCCCTAACTCTTCGCCTTTCTAGTGAATGCAATTTAAGCTTTGTTAATCAGTTCAGTTTTGGTCGCTGAACTATAGAATGGATATAAATTCACTTAAACGTGTAAAGCGTAGGATGACAAAGTTAATTCCCCAAACTAGAAATCTTCCATATGAAGAAAGATTAACAAAGCTTAAATTGCATTCTCTGGAACGGCGAAGAATTAGGAGCCAATTACCGCGTAACGTGGTGGAGGTGGGGTCCCTCGATTGTTTTAAACGTGAGTTGGACATGTATATAAGTGGGATTGAGTGGTTATAAATAGGAGCTGCATCCTATGGGCCAATAAGCCTTCTGTAGTTTCTTTAGTATTAATATCTTGTGTTAAGTAATCAAACAGCTCCTTCATCCATGACCCGCCTGTGTTGGGATCAAGCACTTCCACCTCACCTCTCTACATATTGGTGAGGTGAGGGTACGTGGACCCCGACACATATATATAACAGAACATCAAGGAAATCATTCATTAACCAATCTGCACCATTCGCTGTTCTCTTGAAGATTATTCGGCCTTATAATTTACTTCTGGGAGAAAGTTGCATGTTCTAGTTACTGTTCGAACACTAGACACCACTCCACATTATAGATAAATATTTAGTCGTTGTTGTGAACACAATTATGAGTACCTCTTACAAAGATTACGAAGACGTTATTGACATATTCACTCAACTTGACAATCTTTCGAAAGAGAGTGATGTGTCTGTCACGACTCATCCTCTGCATGAGGAGACTGAGGAACAGGGCGCCAGAATGCTGCGGTACATTGGTGAGACGTCAGCAGTGTGTCCCAAGGAGTCTGGGCAAGAATTTACACTACTGAAGCCTGTGGAAGACACTGGTGAGAAGTTAGAAGACTCATCCTCTGTCACGACTTATCCTCTGCATGAGGAGACTGAGGAACAAGGCGCCAGTATGTTGAGGTACATTGGTGAGACGTCAGCAGTGTGTCCCAAGGAGTCTGGGCAAGAATTTACACTACTGAAGCCTGTGGAAGACACTGGTGAGAAGTTAGAAGACTCATCCTCTGTCACGACTTATCCTGTGCATGAGGAGACTGAGGAACAAGGCGCCAGTATGTTGAGGAACATTGGTGAGACGTCAGCAGTGTGTCCCAAGGAGTCTGGGCAAGAATTTACACTACTGAAGCCTGTGGAAGACTCTGGTGAGAAGTCAGAAGTGAGTCCCAAGTATGGGGAAGGATCTACAGTACTGAGGAGACGAAGGGCTGTACATAGTGGTGAGAAGTCAGAAGTGAGTCCCAAGTATGGGGAAGGATCTACAGTACTGAGGAGACGAAAGGCTGTACATAGTGGTGAGAAGTCAGAAGTGAGTCCCAAGTATGGGGAAGGATCTACAGTACTGAGGAAAAGGAAGGCTGTACAAAGTGGTGAGAAGTCAGAAGAGAGTCCCAAGTATGGGGAAGGATCTCCACTACCGAAGAAACGGAGGGCGGTACGTAGTGGTGTGAAGCCTACGTTATGTGACCGGTATCCTGGTGAGAAGTCAGAAGTATTTCCCAAGTCTGGCCAAGAATTTCCACTACTTAAGACTGTGGAACAAGGCAGGCTGGGGCATACTGGTGAGAAGTTAGAAGCGTGTCCAGAGTCCGGGGAAAGATCTACACTACTGAAGAAGCAAATGGTGGCAGATAGGCCGTCATGTTACCAGTGTGGGAAAACCTTCAGCGACCGCAGTGGCTTAAACAAGCACATGCTCGTCCATACTGGCGTTAAATCTCACGTGTGTGAAGAGTGTGGGAAAAAGTTCCTTCGAAATGATTATTTGCAGCAGCACCTGATGGCCCACAGTGGTGATAAACACTTCCTGTGCAAGCACTGCGGGAAAAGATTCTGCCGACTTGGCAACTTGAATGATCACATGATGGGACATAATGGTACGAGACCTCACATGTGTCATGTGTGTGATAAACTATTCAGCAGACCGGACTATCTGAAGGACCACATGGTGGTTCATATGATTTGATGACAAACCTTACATGTGCCCACACTGTGGGGATAGATACACTCAGCTTGGAAATATGAACAAACACATTCAGCTGCATACAACTGTGCTCGGAGTGTGAGAATTTTAATATATTGTATAAATAGTGAGAGCCTAATCTCAAAATTAGGCTACAATGTTCCTGTTAATAAACTTTCAAATTTACTGCAATTTGCCTATTTTACTACAATTTGCCTATTAATATTCTTAAAATTTTCCTACAATGTACCTATTATTATTCAAATTTGGTACATATTATTAACTTATAATTATTTGTTAGATTAAGGACCTGTCCGAAATGTTGTGTGTTAGTGATGTTAAAAACATCAATGTTATATACTCACAAACCCAATGCACCTTCTTGCACTAGTATATAAATAAATGAAAAATAAAAAGGACATATGGTTTAAATATATATTTATTTACAAGAATATTTTATTTACAAGAATATTTTATTTACAATATTTACAAGAATATTTTATTTACAATATTTACAAGAAAATTTTATTTACAAGAATATTTTATTTACAATATTTACAAGAATATTTTATTTACAATATTTACAAGAATAAATATTTTGATTTTAATCCTGTAATGAAATCATATCCTAAACTAACTAATCAGTATAATGAACAAATCTACAATGGCCGTAATAAGGATTTGAACCTACACACGGGATGTTCCCAGAAGCGCCTTAGTCAACTGTACCACCACATGGTCAAAAGAATGAGTCACAATAATGTGGCTGAAGTAGTTCGTCACAATCGACTTGAGAATGGTCCAGGACGGACCGAAATGTCGTCGTCCCTTCACCTTCTAGTGATTTTATACTTTTCAAACTAGATCATCCATATTATTCCAGTATACATAAGAAAAATCACTATATTCCAACTTCTTCATTTGCATTGGAATAATTAATACATAATCTAGCTTAACCTAGCTAACAGCCAATATCTATATATCTAAGTGAACAAATTGTTTACTGTGGCCAATCATATCCATTTCCTAGTAAGCATTCATAACATACTAGTAACAGTTCTGTCAAAAAACACAGTACTCAGTACAAACCACAGCACAGTACAATCTTATTTCACACACATTGAACACACGTTGCTTCTGGGAGTATGGGTTCGAGTCACTTCTGGGGTGTGAGTTTTCATTCGCATATAGTCCTGGGGACCATTCAGGCTTGTTCGCATTTGTGTTCCTCACGTGTGCCCCAAAGAATGAGGTGATTTGGTGAAATGCTATGCCCAAGATTACCATCCGAGTTGCCGTCGGGGAAGTGGCTCAAATAGCCTCGGCTATCACTTCCTTTTGACGGCCGTGATGGTCAAGCGGATTAAGGCGCCCTGTAGTTACCAGTTGCGTTGCTTCTGGGAGTATGGGTTCGAGTCACTTCTGGGGTGTGAGTTTTCATTCATATATATATATATATATATATATATATATAATATATATATATATATATATATATATATATATATATATATATTTGACCTACAGGTCAAATCATTTGGCATTTCTACAGGATTTTATCAAACCCCTACTAGGGTAATATATTTTGTAATAATTTTGCAAAAAATAGTGCCATTTACTATTTTTAAATAGTTAATTACAAAATTTACCGATATGGTGCAATCGGATGAAAACCAAATTTTTACACTTGACAATTCTTTATTCACTTGTCAAGTGAAAACTTGTAATGACACAACTTTACACTTGACAAGTGGCAATACACTTGACTTTCAGCTCCTGCTATATCCAGATTCCAGGGAGGAAAGGAAGGATGATCTTTGGAATCATTACCTAATTAGACAGGAATAAAATATTCCTGACAATAATTCCTTCAATGATTCCTGTAATCAAAAAATATAATATCTTGGAAAAGTCAAAGAAAAAAGTTTAGTGTCAAGGACACTAAAGTGTCTACATAATTACTTAACTCAACAGCTTGACAGATGTCAAGAGTTAGCTAATCAGGTATCTCTTGATTTATTCATCTTGAATAACAGGGTCAATGCTGCAGTTGATAAATTTGATAAAATCAATTGCCATGCAGAGATTTATCTAACAGAGATGGCTAATGCTGATTTAACCCGAAGGAAACTTCAGGATATCAGAGCTGAAACAGCAATTACGAAAATATAATTCAGGATCGTCTAGATCAATTAATCAGACTTGCAGTAGCACAGCCAAATGTGAGCACATCCACTCAGTTTGGTACCTTGGCAGATGTAGATGGTGTTCTCAAAAGATTGGCAGATGTAGATGGTGTTCTCAAAAGATTGGCAGATGTAGATGGTGTTCTCAAAAGATTGGCAGATGTAGATGGTGTTCTCAAAAGATTGGCATATGTAGATGGTGTTCTCAAAAGATTGGCAGATGTAGATGGTGTTCTCAAAAGATTGGCAGATATAGTTTAATGCTGACAAATAAAGTTTGAGTTACAATATATCACTTGCATGAAATAAATAGGACAGATTTATTTCTAGAAGCGTTAGCAATAAAACTCCTTGTATTATTATTCAGCAATATCTTGTTTGATTATACAGTTCACTTTTGGTCGTAAAGTCACCAGATAGTGCTAACCCCACAAATAAAAAATCTTCCTTGTGAAGAGATTGAAAAAGCTTAATTTACATTCTCTTGGAAGGTGAAGAGTTAAGGGTTAAATTTAGATCAAGATATTACTCTGGGTAAGGGACTATGAATGGTGAAGTTCATTACAAAATGTTTTCCACACACATTCCCACATATTATAAC
Source organism: Procambarus clarkii (assembly GCF_040958095.1). Classification (NCBI taxonomy): domain Eukaryota; kingdom Metazoa; phylum Arthropoda; class Malacostraca; order Decapoda; family Cambaridae; genus Procambarus; species Procambarus clarkii. The sequence continues at coordinate 34,767,141 of NC_091193.1, forward strand.
GTTCTGTACACACTTAACAATATTACATAATATGACTTTAAACATATTATATAATATTTGTAAAGTCACTAATAATTGAGAGATAATAATCGTCACTAATAATTGAGAGATAATAATCGTCACTAATAATTGAGAGATAATAATCGTCACTAATAATTGAGAGATAATAATGATGAGCGGGTGATGAATGAGGAGGGGAAGATGTGTGCAGGGGACACTTACCCGGCCACCACGATGAAAAGATCAAGTCTGTTCCAGGAGTCAGCCATATAAGCCCCTTTCCCAGACCACCCCATCTTGATCATCTCCACGGCGAAGAAGGCAAAGATTGCGTCGTCGAACATCTGTGGAAGGTGTTCCACCATCACCACCAGCACTATTACAACCACCTCTAATATACATTATATATTATTACATATATATTATATATTAACATACAAAACAATCTGGAGGATGTTGATCCGGACATTTTCTTTAAAAGATCAGCTGTAACATGAACGAGGAACAACGGGTTCCAGCTCAACAAGCAACATTGTAGGACTGAGAACAGCAGATGCTTTTTCACCCATGGGGTTGTAAACCCGCGGAACCGCCTACCCGCTGAAACCGTAAACGCTAAAAATTTGGTGTTTTAAAATACAGCTAGAAAAGATAAGGGAAAATGGGGGGGGGGGGAACCTTTGACAAGCCGCCGGGTTCCTGTCCTCGTCGAGATCACTAGTATTAGTGGCCCTCAGGTAAGGTCTTATTTACTGACACTTATTATTATTTAAGATATTTCGTAAACCCATTTAAACAATGGGTATAAATTGGATTAGTTTAGATTTAGGAAAAACCTGGGTAAATACTGGTTCGGTAACAGGGTTGTTGATTTGTGGAACCAATTACGCACAACGTTTTAGGCAAGATAAATACTTTTTTTTATTTTCTACTTTTCTATGTCTAAGTGCTCATGCTCCTTGTTTCCTTACACCCATGGTTAAGGGTGTAAGGTCTTATGCCTTCTACTCTCTTCTCTCCGGAGAGGGACAAATTGGCCGGCTGCCTCCCAACATTTCTCGTTGAAGAAGTCCAATATTTCCAGTAGCGACCGCCGAATGAGTTTCTCCAGTGGCATCTGTGACAGCTCTCTCCTTTCTTTTTCCAACGATATGCCAAACTTTTACCTCTTGCCCGTTTTCTTAAAGAGTGCATGTCACCTTTCACAAGATGCTAACATGCCACTCCTTAGTGATGTCTCACCGAGTTACACTTTCAGGTGAAGTATGGCTCGTTCTTCTTTATCATAATGAAACATGGGTCCACTGACCTACTAAGGAAAACTAGCGTTTTTAATCTTTTTAAAAATGGTTTAATTAATTAATCCTGTAGGTAGCAGTTGCGGGAACAGGTCAATAAGGTCAAAGGTCCAGGAAAACGTCCTTTGCCAAATGCGGAACACAGTCCACCACCACACATACAGACCATCACCACCACACATACAGACCTCCACCACCACACATACAGACCTCCACTACCACACATACAGGCCCCCACCACCACACATACAGACCATCACTACCACACATACAGACGATCACTACCACACATACAGGCCTCCACCATCACACATACAGACCTCACCACCACACATACTTCCCTCCACCACCACACATACAGACCACCACTATCACACATACAGACCTCCACCACCACACATACAGACCACTACCACAACACATACAGACCACCACCACCACACATACAGACCTCCACCACCACACATACAGGCCTCCACCACCACACATACAGACCTCCACCACCACACATACAGACCCACCACCACCAAACATACAGACCTCCACCACCACACATACAGACCTCCACCACCACACATACAGCCCTCCACTACCACACATACAGACCTCCACGACCCCACATACAGGCCTCCACCACCACACATACAGACCCACCACCACCAAACATACAGACTCACCACCAACAAACATACAGACCTCCACCACCACACATACAGACCTCCTCCACCACACATACTGCCCTCCACTACCACACAAAGAGACCTCCACCACCACACATACAGGCCTCCACCACCACACATACAGGCCTCCACCACCACACATACAGACCTCCACCTCCACACATACAGGCCTCCACCTCCACACATACAGGCCTCCACCACCACACATACAGACCTCGACTACCAAACATACAGCCCACCACTACCACACATACAGACCTCCACCACCACACATACAGACCCACCACCACTACCACACATACAGACCCACCTCCACCACCACACATACAGACCTCCACCACCACACATACAGACCTCCACCACCACACATACAGACTGCCACCACCACACATACAGACCTCCACTACCACACATACAGACCTCGACCACCACACATACAGACCCACCACCACCACACATACAGGCCTCCACCACCACACATACAGACCCACCACCACCACACATACAGGCCTCCACCACCACACATACAGACCACCACCACCACACATACAGACCGCCACCACCACACATATAGACCCACCACCACACATACAGACCTCCACCACCACACATACAGATCCACCACCACCACCACACATAAAGACCTATACCACCACACATACAGACCTCCACCACCACACACACAGGCCTCCACTACCACACATACAGGCCTCCACCACCACACATACAGGCCTCCACCACCACACATACAGACCTCCACTACCACACATATAGACCTCCACCACCACACATACAGACCCTCCACCACCACACATACAGACCCACCACCACCACACATACAGACATCCACCACCACACATACAGACCTCCACCACCACACATACAGACCTCCACCACCACACATACAGACCCACCACTACCACACATACAGACCCACTACTACCACACATACAGACCCACCACCACCACACATACAGACCTCCACTGCCACACATACAGACCCACCACCACCACACATACAGACCCACCACCACCACACATACAGACCCGCCACCACCACACATACAGACCTCTATCACTACACATACAGACCTCCACTACCACACATACAGGCCTCCACCACCACACATACAGACCTCCACCACCACACATACAGACCACCACCACCACACATACAGACCTCTACCACCACACATACAGACCTCCACTACCACACATACAGACCCACCACCACATATACAGACCTTCACCACCACACATACAGACCCACCACCACACATACAGACCCACCACCACACATTCAGACCTCCCCACCACACATACAGACCACCACCACACATACAGACCCACCACCACACATACAACAAGGCAATAATGCGGTGAACGCCATCCTACACCCACTGTAGATGATATGATCTACCGCTTGAATGGTGCAATTGTATTCAGCAAGTTAGATTTAAACAAGGGCTATCATCAGCTTGAACTTGATGATGAGAGTCGATTCATCACACGTTTACGAACATCGAGGTCTGTATAGGTACAAGCGCCTGAGTTTTTGGTATCAACAGTGCTGCTGAGGTATTCCAGCACATCATCAGCCAAGTATTGCAAGACATACCTAATGCTGACAACATGTCTGATGACATCATTGTTTAGGGCCGTACCCAAGCTGAAGACGACAAAGCTCTTCGTGCAACATTGCAACGCTTACGAGAAAAGAATCTGACGTTAAGCCGAGCAAAGTATAAGTTCAATCAACATAAAATTGAATTCTTTGGACATGTACTTAGTGACAAAGGTCTGTCTCCGGATCCTAAGAAAGTTGCAGATATCAAGAATGCTGCACTTCCTTCAACGTCCACTGAAGTACTATTTTTGGGAATGGCAAACTACTGTTCTCGCTTCATTCAGATTTTGCTACCATTACGAAGCCTCTACGCGAGCTGAAGAAAATGCATCATGGTACTGCAGAGATATCGAGCAAATGCATTTGATGCTGTGAAAGATGCACTAGTAGAGAATGCGACTGCTGCATACTTTGATCCATCAATGGACACTGAGTTAACGGTGGATGCTAGTCTGTTGGTTTAGGTGCTGTTTTAGCCCAACACAAACCTGGTCAACCAGATTCCAAAGTAGTAATTGCCTACGCCAGCCGTTCTCTCACAGATGTTGAGCAACGATACAGTCAGACAGAGAAGGAAGCTCTTGCTCTTGTATGGGGCTGTGAACACTTCAATGTGTATCTGCTTGGTGCACCCTTCACCACGATAGTCACTGACCACAAACCGTTGAAGACCATCTTCAATAATCCAAAGTCCAAACCACCAGCTCGCATTGAGAGATGGGCTCTTCGTCTGCAACCATACAACTTTACAGTGAAATACAAGCCGGGTGCAGGCAAATCCCGCTGATTACATCAGTCGACATCCTGCCAACAGTTTCACCATCACCAAGCATCAGAAGTTGCCGAGGAATATGTACACTCTGTAACCTGTGATGCAGTCCCTAAGGCTCTCACTCTTGATGAAATCCGTACTGCAACACTAGAGGACCCAACTCTGCAAGCAACAGTGGATGCATTGACTAAGAAAAAGTTTCCACGCATCCCACCCTCAGGAGTTGACCAAGATGCATTCAAAGCACTTGAACGCATCCAGACATAATTAAGTGTTACGCAACAACGCGACACTGTGCTGCGAGGTACTCGTATTGTCATTCCAGCTGTTCTCCAGCAACGTGCTCTGAAGCTTGCACATCAAGGACACCAAGGTCTTGTTAGGACCAAACAGCTGCTACGAGAAAAGTGTGGTTTCCTGGCATTGATCGTCAAGCAAAGGACATGCATGATGCCTGTGTCCCTTGCCAAGCTGCAGTGGATACTTCAAGATCAACACCTCTACAACCTTCACCACTACCTGCTGCACAACGGACGGAAGTATCGATGGACTTCTGCGGAACGCTACCAACTGGAGAGTACTTGATGGTAGTCATTGATGATCACTCACGTTATCCAGAAGTAGAAATCATCACTTCCACATCTGCAAAGGCTGTCATCCCGAAACTCGACAAGATCTTTTCAAATTTTGGCATTCCTGAAGTTGTCAAGACGGACAATGTACCGCCATTCAATGGACAAGACTTCGTCAACTTTGCTGAGCATATCGGATTCAAACACCGCCGTGTGATGCCACTACATCCTCAAGCAAATGGAGAAGTTGAGAGAGTCATGCAACCTCTCATGAAAGCGGTACGCTGTGCTCATGCCGAAGGACGAACCTGGAAACAAGCTATGTATGCTTTTCTCAGGAACTACCGTGCAACACCACATGGAACACTGGGCAAGTCGCCTGGTGAACTTTTATTTGGACGTCCTATGAGAATCGCACTACCCGTCATGCCAGCCGAGGTAACGGATAAACGTCTCGCTCAGAAGGATGCACTAGCCAAGGGCAAAATGAAAATTGCTCATGACCAACGTGCAAAGGAACAAGTCATAAAGGTTGGAGATACTGTTCTCGTTATCATCAACCAGTACAGCCTCCCATCAACCTGTACAGCCTCCCATCAACCAGTACAGCCTCCCATCAACCTGTACAGCCTCCCATCAACCAGTACAGCCTCCCATCAACCTGTACAGCCTCCCATCAACCTGTACAGCCTCCCATCAACCAGTACAGCCTCCCATCAACCAGTACAGCCTCCCATCAACCTGTACAGCCTCCCATCAACCAGTACAGCCTCCCATCAACCAGTACAGCCTCCCATCAACCAGTACAGCCTCCCATCAACCTGTACAGCCTCCCATCAAACTGTACAGCCTCCCATCAACCTGTACAGCCTCCCATCATCCAGTACAGCCTCTCATCAACCAGTACAGCCTCCCATCAACCAGTACAGCCCGCCACCCAACCAGTACAGCCCGCCACCCAACCAGTACAGCCCGCCACCCAACCAGTACAGCCTCCCATCAACCTGTACAGCCTCCCATCAACCAGTACAGCCTCCCATCAACCAGTACAGCCTCCCATCAACCAGTACAACATCCCATCAACCAGTACAGCCTCCCATCAACCTGTACAGCCTCCCATCAACCTGTATAGCCTCCCATCAACCTGTACAACCTCCCATCAACCAGTACAGCCTCCCATCAACCAGTACAGCCTCCCTTCAACCAGTACAGCCCGCCACCCAACCAGTACAGCCCGCCACCCAACCAGTACAGCCTCCCATCAACCTGTACAGCCTCCCATCAACCTGTACAGCCTCCCATCAACCTGTCCAGCCTCCCATCAACCTGTACAGCCTCCTATCAACACAGTACAGCCTCCCATCAACCAGTACAGCCTCCCATCAACCAGTACAGCCTCCCATCAACCAGTACAGCCTCCCATCAACCTGTACAGCCTCCCATCAACCAGTACTGCCTCCCATCAACCAGTACAGCTTCCCATCAACAGTACAGTCTCCCATCAACCAGTACAGCCTCCCATCAACCAGTACAGCCTCCCATCAACCAGTACAGCCAATAGCAGCTGCCTCGTATGGGCCAATAGCAGCTGCCTCGTATGGGCCAATAGCAGCTGCCTCGTATGGGCCAAAAGCAGCTGCCTCGTATGGGCCAATAGCAGCTGCCTCGTATGGGCCAATAGCAGCTGCCTCGTATGGGCCAAAAGCAGCTGCCTCGTATGGGCCAATAGCAGCTGCCTCGTATGGGCCAATAGCAGCTGCCTCGTATGGGCCAATAGCAGTTGCCTCGTATGGGCCAATAGCAGCTGCCTCGTATAGATCAATAGCAGCTGCCTCGTATGGGCCAATAGCAGCTGCCTCCTATGGGCCAATAGCAGCTGCCTCGTATGGGCCAATAGCAGCTGCCTCGTATGGGCCAATAGCAACTGCCTCGGTTGGACCAATAGCAGCTGCCTCGTATGGGCCAATAGCAGCTGCCTCGTATGGGCCAATAGCAGCTGCCTCGTATGGGCCAATAGCAGCTGCCTCGTATGGGCCAATAGCAGCTGCCTCGTATGGGCCAATAGCAGCTGCCTCGTATGGGCCAATAGCAGCTGCCTCGTATGGGCCAATAGCAGCTGCCTCGTATGGGCCAATAGCTGCCTCGTATAGGCCAATAGCAGCTGCCTCGTATGGGCCAATAGCAGCTGCCTCGTATAGGGCAATAGCAGCTGCCTCGTATAGGGCAATAGCAGCTGCCTCGAATGGGCCAATAGCAGCTGCCTCGTATGGGCCAATAGCAGCTGCCTCGTATGGGCCAATAGCAGCTGCCTCGTATGGCCAATACCCTAACTCTTCGTCTTTCCAGTGAATGCAATTTAAGCTTTATTAATCTTTCTTCATATGAAAGACTTCTATTTTGGGGAATTAACTTTGTCATCCTACGTTGGACACGTTCAAGTGAATTTATATCCATTCTATAATACGGCGACCAAAACTGAACTGCATAATCCTAACCAGAGCAAGATATAGCTTAAGAACCACACCAGGTGTCTTGTTACTAACGCTTCGATTAATAAATAAGAACATAAGAACATAAGAACAAAGGTAACTGCAGAAGGCCTATTGGCCCATACGAGGCAGCTCCTATTCTATAACCACCCAATCCCACTCATATACTTGTCCAACCCGTGCTTGAAACAATCGAGGACCCCACCTCCACAATGTTACGCGGCAATTGGTTCCACAAATCAACAACCCTGTTACTGAACCAGTATTTACCCAAGTCTTTCCTAAATCTAAACTTATCCAATTTATATCCATTGTTTCGTGTTCTGTCCTGTGTTGATACTTTTAATACCCTATTAATATCCCCCCGGTTATGTCCATTCATCCACTTGTAAACCTCTATCATGTCACCCCTAACTCTTCGCCTTTCCAGTGAATGCAACTTAAGCTTTGTTAATCTTTCTTCATATGAAAGATTTCTAATTTGGGGAATTAACTTAGTCATCCTACGCTGGACACGTTCAAGTGAATTATATCCATTCTATAATATGGCGACCAAAACTGAACTGCAGTTTTGGGGTCTCAAACAATCAAGAGACCCCGCCTCCACCGTTACGCGGTAATTGATTCCACATATCACAACCCTGTTGCCGAACCAGTATTTACCTAAGTTGACCAGACCACACACTAGAAGAAGGGACGACGACGTTTCAGTCCGTCCTGGACCATTCTCAAATCGATCGACTTGAGAATGGTCCAGGACGGACCGAAACGTCGTCGTCCCTTCACCTTCTAGTGTGTGGTCTGGTCAACATACTTCAGCCACGTTATTGTGACTCATCGCCTGCAATTACGCGTCTTTCCAAATCTAAATTTATCCAATTTATACCTCATTGTTTCGTGTTCTGTCTTGTGTTGATACTTTTAATACTCCATTAATATCCCCCTTTGTTATGTACATTCATCCACTTGTAAACCTCTATCATGTCACCCCCTAACTCTTCGCCTTTCTAGTGAATGCAATTTAAGCTTTGTTAATCAGTTCAGTTTTGGTCGCTGAACTATAGAATGGATATAAATTCACTTAAACGTGTAAAGCGTAGGATGACAAAGTTAATTCCCCAAACTAGAAATCTTCCATATGAAGAAAGATTAACAAAGCTTAAATTGCATTCACTGGAACGGCGAAGAATTAGGAGCCAATTACCGCGTAACGTGGTGGAGGTGGGGTCCCTCGATTGTTTTAAAGTGAGTTGGACATGTATATAAGTGGGATTGAGTGGTTATAAATAGGAGCTGCATCCTATGGGCCAATAAGCCTTCTGTAGTTTCTTTAGTATTAATATCTTGTGTTAAGTAATCAAACAGCTCCTTCATCCATGACCCGCCTGTGTTGGGATCAAGCACTTCCACCTCACCTCTCTACATATTGGTGAGGTGAGGTACGTGGACCCCGACACATATATATAACAGAACATCAAGGAAATCATTCATTAACCAATCTGCACCATTCGCTGTTCTCTTGAAGATTATTCGGCCACAGGTAAGAGCCACAGAACATTTTTTTTTTTTGGCAAGAGGACCCCTGTGGACTGTAAGAGCCACAGAACATTTTTTTTTTTTTGCAAGAGGACCCCTGTGGACTGTAAGAGCCACAGAACATTTTTTTTTTCAGGCCAGAGGACCCCTGTGGGGTGTAAGCGCCACAGGTAACTTTTTTTTTTTGGCCAGAGGACCCCTGTGGACTGTAAGAGCCACAAGTAACTTTTTTTTTTTTCTGGAAATTCATGTGTAGCATGTCGGGGTTTTCAGGTAAATTTTGTCAGTCACAGATTTTAAAAGTAAGGATTTCTTATGAGAAAAATAATTTCCGAGACTTAGAAGTTTGTTAAGGGCTTATGGAACAAATTCAAGTAACGTATGTAGCTCTTTAGGGTTTCCATGAGAACTCTACGGACATATTTTACATGTTTTCAACTTACAAAAGTCGTCTATGTAAGCCTTAGTTATTCATATAAATTTAGAAAATCACCTGTGTAAGTCAGGGTTTTCAGGGGTTCGCACCTCACACCCCCTCCCTCCCCCCTTACCTCGCAATCTCTCGCGTCACCTTTATTTACCTTAGGCCCAGCCAGCCAGTCGCCTCTTATCATATCTTATCTTCTCCATAATATCTGGACCGTCCCTCCTCTCTCTCTCTCTCTCCTCCTATTTCCTTACAACTATTTTCAGAGTTTCAAATAATCATAGAAGTTTATTTATATGTTTATGACCGAATTTGTAAAAGGACCATTTTCAGAGAATATTGTCTTAGATGTTTTGTTAAGGAAAACAGACAACTTATCCATAACATTTAGTTTTATATCCATTTATGGCTATTTCATCTGTAAAGACCAAATTGAACAGAGCCCAGTTTTAAGCTCATATTTCATCAGAGTCCAGTTTATACCTAAAAATGAACAGAGTCCACTTTGAGAGCAAAATTCGTCAGAGTCTACTTTGTGAGCAAAATTAGTCAGAGACAGTATTTAGCTCATATTTCATCAGAGTCCAATTATCAACAGAAATTCGCCAGAGTCTACTTTGAGAGCAAAATTAGTCAGAGACAGTTTTAAGCTCATATTTCATCAGAGTCCAATTTATACCTAAAAATGAACAGAGTCTACTTTGAGAGCAAAATTAGTCAGAGACAGTATTTAGCTCATATTTCATCAGAGTCCAATTTATACCTAAAAATGAACAGAGTCTACTTTGAGAGCAAAATTAGTCAGAGACAGTTTTAAGCTCATATTTCATCAGAGTCCAATTTATACCTAAAAATGAACAGAGTCTACTTTGAGAGCAAAATTAGTCAGAGACAGTTTTAAGCTCATATTTCATCAGAGTCCAATTATCAACAGAAATTCGCCAGAGTCTACTTTGAGAGCAAATTTCATCAGTGACCTGTAATCTGAGAAAATTTGACAGAGTCCATTTTATACCCAATTTTTGGCAGAGTCCAGTTTATGCTCAAATTCGCCAGAGTCTACTTTAATAGCAAAATTCATCAGAGTCCAGTTTTCTAGCAAATTTCATCAGTGTCCTGTAATCTGTGAAAATTTGACAGAGTCCAGTTTTGATCGAAATTCATCAGAGTCCAGTTTTCTAGCAAAATTCACCAGAGTCTACTTTGTGCCAAAATATTCAGAGTCCAGTTCATGATCGAAATTAATCAGAGTCCAATTAAAGACCCAAATTTGACAGAGACCACATTTTCGCTACTAACAGTCCAATCCCCCTGAAATTTTAAAGTCATATTTCAGACGTAGTAAATAAGATCAAGTCAGTTACAGAGCTCCAGCTCTTGTCCCAGTGTATTTGCATATTTTCTCTATATTCAGCTGTGTTCTTCACATTTTGTCCATGTTTTCTGTGTTCATTCCATGTTCTATAAATGTTCACAGCAAGCTCAGTTCAAATTTTTTCTGCCATTTTCCCCGTATGTTCACTATGTTCTTTGTCATGTTTTCATGCACATCATATGTTCACTGTATAACTTTTATACTCAATATTCATGTTCTCAATGTTCTTAGCTTGTTCTTCACAAGTCCATTGTTCATTCTTTGTAATCCCTATTCTCCTTATCATGTTTTCATGTTCTCTGTAAGTTCATATTCCCAGCATGTTCACTGTATTAATCAACTTTTCTTACATATGTTCTTTGCCATGTTCCCCATATGTTCTCTGGGTTTTTCCCCTATCTAACGTTCCTTAACTAAAAAAATCTTTCGCCAATCAACTAAAACATAGTCACTTTCCTCATTTCTCAACTAACTTATTATCCAGTCAACTAAAAATAGTCAGAAATAGCCTCGTTCAACACTGTTCTTAACTAAAACAACCTTTCTCTTAGCTAAAAATTGTCAAAGGAAACTTCTTTCAGCACTTTCTTAACAGCCGCTATGTTTCATCAAGTAAGAAAAAATTGTCAAAGGAAACTTTCCAAAACTGTTCATAACTAGTTTTTATCCATCGTCAATCAACTAAAAATAATAACTTTCATCATTTCTTAACTAAACTTATTCCCCAGTCATCAGAAAATAACCGTGTTCTTCATATTTCATTGTCATTTCATAACTAAAATTAACCATCAATCAACAGAAAAAGCCATGTTCATCATGTTTTGTCTTTTTGCTTAACTAAAATTATGTTTTGTCAAGTAAGAAAAATAACCAAGATATCTTTCATCGCTGTTCTTAACTGACATTATACTTTGGGGAGCACAAAAATAGTCTCCCTCGTCATGTTTTGTCTTTTTCCTTAACTAAAGTATTCATCAGTCAACTAAAAAATAGTTACTTCATCATGTTTCCTTGTCATTTCTTACCTGAAATATCACTTCTCTCATTTAAAATAGTCAGGTGTAGCCTCTTTCCAACACTGTTCTTAACTAAAGTAACCTTTCACTTCGCTATAATAGTCATATTCATCGTTGTTCCTAACTAAAATTATATGTCGTTATGTAAGAAATATAGTCAAAGACACTCTTCGAGACATCAAGGACTTACTCAAAGACATCCTTTGAGACATCAAAGACATCCTTTGAGACATCAAAGACATCCTTTAAGACTTCAATGGGACTCTTCGAGATATCAAAAGACACTCTCAAACACTCAAAAATTTACTCGCATCCTCAAAGTTAATCTCAGAGGCGTAAAAGTTATTCTCGGAGCTATCAAAATTATTCTCGATGTCATCAAAAAGTATTTTCTCGTTCATCAAAGTTAATCTCTGTCATCAAAGTTAATCTGCAAGATATCTTCGAGACATCAAAGTTACTTTTCATTACATCAAAGACGCATTCAAATACTACCCATGTTCTCAGAAGTCATTCTCAAAGTCATCAAAGTTATTCAAAGAGCTAACAAAAGTTATTCTCAGAGTCACTTTCGTTCTTCAGAGAAACTTTCCAAAACATCTTTGTTCATCAAAGTTATTCTCAGAGTTAACAAAGGTAATCTCTAACTCACTCTCGTTCATCAAAGTTGTTTCAAAGACATCAAAGGTAATCTCAGAGTTATCCAAAGATATTCTCATGTCCACAAAAGTTATTCTGAGCTATCAAAGTTAATCTCAAACATCTCCGTTCATAAAAGTTATTCTCAAAGTCATCAAAGTTATTCTCTAAGACATCAAAGTCATTCTATGAGACATCCTCGTTCAACAAAACTGTCCTCAGAGCCATCAAAAAGTTAAATACAGTCGTCAAAGTTTTCTAAGTATCTTTTCGTTCATCAGAGAAGCTTTCTAAGACATCTTTGTTCTTCCAAGTTGTTCTCTAAGACATCAATCTTGTTCTCTAAGACATCAAAGATGTTCTCTAAATCATAAAAGTTAATCTCTAAGTTACCTTCGTTCGTCAGAGAAACTTTCCAAAACATCTTTGTTCATCAAACTTGTTTTCAACGTCATCAAAAGTTAATCTAAGACATCTTTTTTCATCAAAGTTATTTTCAGAGACATCTAAAGTTATTATGTAAGACATAAAAGTTATTCTCAGAGTCATCAAATGTTATTCTCGAAGTCATCAAAGATATTTTCAGAGACATCTAAAGTTAATTTCTATTTATAAAAGTTATTCTCAGAGACATCTAAAGTTAATCTTGGTCATCAAAGTTGTTCTCTAAACATCAATGTTGTTCTCCAAGACATCAAAGATGTTCTCAAAAACATAAAAGTTATTCCCAGAGCTATCAAAGTTATTCTCAAAGTCATCAAAGTTATTCAAAGAGCTAACAAAAGTTATTCTCTAAGTAACCTTTCGTTCATCAGAGAAGCTTTCTAAGACATCTTCGTTCATCAATGTTGATCTCTAAGTCACCTGGTTCATCAAAGAAGCTCTCCTTTCCATCAAGTTATACTTTAAGACAACATTGTTGTTCTCTAAGACATCTTCAGGCATAAAATTTCTCTCCAAATGTAACTAGTTCAGCTTTTCATATCAAACTTACACTTCTGTTAAATATATTTTCTTAGACATTTTCCTTTTAAACTGTTCTCTGAACTACACTGTTCAAACCTACGTACCTATCCTCTCCACCCAATGTTACTTAGTTAACGTAACGTTCTAAACCTAACTTTACCTATCCTAACATAACTTACTTACCTATCTTACCTAACTTTACTATCTTACCTAACTTAACCTGCATAACCTAACTTTACCTATGTTACCTTACCTACCTATCTTACCTAACCTAACCTAACTTTACCTATGTTACCTTACCTTACCTACCTTTCCTAACTTAACCTGCTTAACCTATCTTACCTAACTTTACCTATCTTACCTAACTTAACTTTCATAACCTAACTTTACCTATCCTAACATAACTTACCTTACCTTCCCTATCTTACCTAACTTTACCTATCCTATCCTAACCTAACTTGTCTTACCTAACTTAATCTTACATTCCCAAACTGATGTATCCTAACTTATCTAGTCCAACCAGACATGCTCTAACTTACATAAGTATTCCTTCTTGTCTTTTGTGTTTCGTCAATCATTGTCTCATATTCATTTACTCATTTCATTAGTTAATTTCTCAAATGGTCACTTATGCATTTCAAGTGCTATTTGTTAGAGATTGGATATTTAAGCATTTCAAAGAATTATAATTTCTCAAATGGTCACTTATGCATTTCAAGTGCTATTTGTTAGAGATTGGATATTTAAGCATTTCAAAGAATTTTTGTTATATATGGGCATTTACTCATTTCAAGGGATAATTTCTCAAATGGACGTTTTGCATTTCAAGTGTTATTTGTTTAAGATTGGGTATTTAACCATTTCAAAGGTTTTTCTTATATATGGGAACTTACTCGTTTCAAGGGTCAATTTCTCAAATGGTCATTTTTGCAGATCAAGGGTTATTTGTTAAAGTTCATCAAGTTGCTCATAAGTTGTATTTATTATGTTTGTTATAATATGTTCTTATTCCCCAACCCCTTAACCTAACCTCTTGTAATCTTAGTGTATTTGGTAGGTTCTAGCTTATGTTCTTATTCCCAACCCCTTAACCTAACCTCTTGTAATCGTAGTGTATTTAGTAGGTTCTATCATATGTTCTTATTCCCCAGCCCTTTAACCTATCCTTTCAGATGTAGTTTATTGTGTTTTTGACATATTTGTTGAATATATTATCCTTTTTCCTAACCTTTCAGATGTAGCTTTGTTTCTCCTTTTTGTATATTTTTACTCAAACCATCTTTCCTTCTTCACTTTGATTCTCCTACTCCTTCTAACCCTCCTTTTCTATCTCTCTCCCTTATTCTCTCTCTTCCTCCCCCTCTCTCTCCCTCATTTGCTCAAATGCTCTCTTGTTTCTCAAATTCAAGTCTTATTGCTCCCATTCTCACACCCTCACTCTCATTCACTTAGTTTTTCTTTTCTCAATTCAAGTCTTAGTGCTCCCATGCCCACACTCTCTCTCATTCTCTCTTCTTTGGTCCCATTCTCTTCCGCCCCCTCTCTCTTACTCCTTGCTCTTCTTTCACGCTCTCACTCCCTAGAGCTCTTGTTTCTCAATTTCAAGTCTTAGTAGATCTGATTCTTTACTATTGTAATTTTTATTAATACTATGATAAAGAATGAACTTATATGTGAAATCAAAGTAAAGAAGGAAAGATGGTTTGGGTAAAAATATACAAAAAGGAGAAACAAAGCTACATCTGAAAGGTTAGGAAAAAGGATAATATATTCAACAAATATGTCAAAAACACAATAAACTACATCTGAAAGGATAGGTTAAAGGGTTGGGGAATAAGAACATATGATAGAACCTACTAAATACACTACGATTACAAGAGGTTAGGTTAAGGGGTTGGGAATAAGAACATAAGCTAGAACCTACCAAATACACTAAGATTACAAGAGGTTAGGTTAAGGGGTTGGGGAATAAGAACATATGATAACAAACATAATAAATACAACTTATGAGCAACTTGATGAACTTTAACAAATAACCCTTGATCTGCAAAAATGACCATTTGAGAAATTGACCCTTGAAACGAGTAAGTTCCCATATATAAGAAAAACCTTTGAAATGGTTAAATACCCAATCTTAAACAAATAACACTTGAAATGCAAAACGTCCATTTGAGAAATTATCCCTTGAAATGAGTAAATGCCCATATATAACAAAAATTCTTTGAAATGCTTAAATATCCAATCTCTAACAAATAGCACTTAAAATGCATAAGTGACCATTTGAGAAATTATAATTCTTTGAAATGCTTAAATATCCAATCTCTAACAAATAGCACTTGAAATGCATAAGTGACCATTTGAGAAATTAACTAATGAAATGAGTAAATGAATATGAGACAATGATTGACGAAACACAAAAGACAAGAAGGAATACTTATGTAAGTTAGAGCATGTCTGGTTGGACTAGATAAGTTAGGATACATCAGTTTGGGAATGTAAGATTAAGTTAGGTAAGACAAGTTAGGTTAGGATAGGATAGGTAAAGTTAGGTAAGATAGGGAAGGTAAGGTAAGTTATGTTAGGATAGGTAAAGTTAGGTTATGAAAGTTAAGTTAGGTAAGATAGGTAAAGTTAGGTAAGATAGGTTAAGCAGGTTAAGTTAGGAAAGGTAGGTAAGGTAAGGTAACATAGGTAAAGTTAGGTTAGGTTAGGTAAGATAGGTAAGGTAAGGTAACATAGGTAAAGTTAGGTTATGCAGGTTAAGTTAGGTAAGATAGGTAAAGTTAGGTAAGATAGGTAAGGTAAGTTATGTTAGGATAGGTAAAGTTAGGTTTAGGAACGTTACGTTAACTAAGTAACATTGGGTGGAGAGGATAGGTTACGTAGGTTTGAACAGTGTAGTTCAGAGAACAGTTTAAAAGGTAAAATGTCTAAGAAAATATATTTAACAGAAGTGTAAGTTTGATATGAAAAGCTGAACTAGTTACATTTGGAGAGAAATTTTATGCCTGAAGATGTCTTAGAGAACAACAATGTTGTCTTAAAGTATAACTTGATGGAAGAAGGAGAGCTTCTTTGATGAACCAAGGTGACTTAGAGATCAACATTGATGAACGAAGATGTCTTAGAAAGCTTCTCTGATGAACGAAAGGTTACTTAGAGAATAACTTTTGTTAGCTCTTTGAATAACTTTGATGACTTTGAGAATAACTTTGATAGCTCTGGGAATAACTTTTATGATTTTGAGAACATCTTTGATGTCTTGGAGAACAACATTGATGTTTAGAGAACAACTTTGATGACCAAGATTAACTTTAGATGTCTCTGAGAATAACTTTTATAACATAGAAATTAACTTTAGATGTCTCTGAAAATATCTTTGATGACTTCGAGAATAACATTTGATGACTCTGAGAATAACTTTTATGTCTTACATAATAACTTTAGATGTCTCTGAAAATAACTTTGATGAAAAAAGATGTCTTAGATTAACTTTTGATGACTTTGAAAACAAGTTTGATGAACAAAGATGTTTTGGAAAGTTTCTCTGACGAACGAAGGTAACTTAGAGATTAACTTTTATGATTTAGAGAACATCTTTGATGTCTTAGAGAACAAGATTGATGTCTTAGAGAACAACTTAGAAGAACAAAGATGTCTTAGAAAGCTTCTCTGATGAACGAAAAGATACTTAGAGAATAACTTTGACGACTGTATTTAACTTTTTGATGGCTCTGAGGACAGTTTTTGTTGAACGAGGATGTCTCATAGAATAACTTTGATGTCTTAGAGAATAACTTTGATGACTTTGAGAATAACTTTTATGAACGGAGATGTTTGAGATTAACTTTGATAGCTCAGAATAACTTTTGTGGACATGAGAATATCTTTGGATAACTCTGAGATTACCTTTGATGTCTTTGAAACAACTTTGATGAACGAGAGTGAGTTAGAGATTACCTTTGTTAACTCTGAGAATAACTTTGATGAACAAAGATGTTTTGGAAAGTTTCTCTGAAGAACGAAAGTGACTCTGAGAATAACTTTTGTTAGCTCTTTGAATAACTTTGATGACTTTGAGAATGACTTCTGAGAACATGGGTAGTATTTGAATGCGTCTTTGATGTAATGAAAAGTAACTTTGATGTCTCGAAGATATCTTGCAGATTAACTTTGATGACAGAGATTAACTTTGATGAACGAGAAAATACTTTTTGATGACATCGAGAATAATTTTGATAGCTCCGAGAATAACTTTTACGCCTCTGAGATTAACTTTGAGGATGCGAGTAAATTTTTGAGTGTTTGAGAGTGTCTTTTGATATCTCGAAGAGTCCCATTGAAGTCTTAAAGGATGTCTTTGATGTCTCAAAGGATGTCTTTGATGTCTCAAAGGATGTCTTTGAGTAAGTCCTTGATGTCTCGAAGAGTGTCTTTGACTATATTTCTTACATAACGACATATAATTTTAGTTAGGAACAACGATGAATATGACTATTATAGCGAAGTGAAAGGTTACTTTAGTTAAGAACAGTGTTGGAAAGAGGCTACACCTGACTATTTTAAATGAGAGAAGTGATATTTCAGGTAAGAAATGACAAGGAAACATGATGAAGTAACTATTTTTTAGTTGACTGATGAATACTTTAGTTAAGGAAAAAGACAAAACATGACGAGGGAGACTATTTTTGTGCTCCCCAAAGTATAATGTCAGTTAAGAACAGCGATGAAAGATATCTTTGGTTATTTTTTCTTACTTGACAAAACATAATTTTAGTTAAGCAAAAAGACAAAACATGATGAACATGGCTTTTTCTGTTGATTGATGGTTAATTTTAGTTATGAAATGACAATGAAACATGAAGAACACGGTTATTTTCTGATGACTGGGGAATAAGTTTAGTTAAGAAATGATGAAAGTTATTATTTTTAGTTGATTGACGATGGATAAAAACTAGTTATGAACAGTTTTGGAAAGTTTCCTTTGACAATTTTTTCTTACTTGATGAAACATAGCGGCTGTTAAGAAAGTGCTGAAAGAAGTTTCCTTTGACAATTTTTAGCTAAGAGAAAGGTTGTTTTAGTTAAGAACAGTGTTGAACGAGGCTATTTCTGACTATTTTTAGTTGACTGGATAATAAGTTAGTTGAGAAATGAGGAAAGTGACTATATTTTAGTTGATTGGCGAAAGATTTTTTTAGTTAAGGAACGTTAGATAGGGGAAAAACCCAGAGAACATATGGGGAACATGGCAAAGAACATATGTAAGGAAAGTTGATTAATACAGTGAACATGCTGGGAATATGAACTTACAGAGAACATGAAAACATGATAAGGAGAATAGGGATTACAAAGAATGAACAATGGACTTGTGAAGAACAAGCTAAGAACATTGAGAACATGAATATTGAGTATAAAAGTTATACAGTGAACATATGATGTGCATGAAAACATGACAAAGAACATAGTGAACATACGGGGAAAATGGCAGAAAAAATTTGAACTGAGCTTGCTGTGAACATTTATAGAACATGGAATGAACACAGAAAACATGGACAAAATGTGAAGAACACAGCTGAATATAGAGAAAATATGCAAATACAGGGGGACAAGAGCTGGAGCTCTGTAACTGACTTGATCTTATTTACTACGTCTGAAATATGACTGTTTAAAATTTCAGGGGGATTGGACTGTTAGTAGCGAAAATGTGGTCTCTGTCAAATTTGGGTCTTTAATTGGACTCTGATTAATTTCGATCATGAACTGGACTCTGAATATTTTGGCACAAAGTAGACTCTGGTGAATTTTGCTAGAAAACTGGACTCTGATGAATTTCGATCAAAAACTGGACTCTGTCAAATTTTCACAGATTACAGGACACTGATGAAATTTGCTAGAAAACTGGACTCTGATGAATTTTGCTATTAAAGTAGACTCTGGCGAATTTGAGCATAAACTGGACTCTGCCGAAAATTGGGTATAAAATGGACTCTGTCAAATTTTCTCAGATTACAGGTCACTGATGAAATTTGCTCTCAAAGTAGACTCTGGCGAATTTCTGTTGATAATTGGACTCTGATGAAATATGAGCTTAAAACTGTCTCTGACTAATTTTGCTCTCAAAGTAGACTCTGTTCATTTTTAGGTATAAATTGGACTCTGATGAAATATGAGCTTAAAACTGTCTCTGACTAATTTTGCTCTCAAAGTAGACTCTGTTCATTTTTAGGTATAAATTGGACTCTGATGAAATATGTGCTTAAAACTGTCTCTGACTAATTTTGCTCTCAAAGTAGACTCTGTTCATTTTTAGGTATAAATTGGACTCTGATGAAATATGAGCTAAATACTGTCTCTGACTAATTTTGCTCACAAAGTGGACTCTGTTCATTTTTAGGTATAAAATGGACTCTGATGAAATATGAGCTAAAACTGTCTCTGACTAATTTGATCTCAAAGTAGACTCTGGCGAATTTCTGTTGATAATTGGACTCTGATGAAATATGAGCTAAATACTGTCTCTGACTAATTTTGCTCACAAAGTAGACTCTGACGAATTTTGCTCTCAAAGTGGACTCTGTTCATTTTTAGGTATAAACTGGACTCTGATGAAATATGAGCTTAAAACTGGGCTCTGTTCAATTTGGTCTTTACAGATGAAATAGCCATAAATGGATATAAAACTAAATGTTATGGATAAGTTGTCTGTTTTCCTTAACAAAACATCTAAGACAATATTCTCTGAAAATGGTCCTTTTACAAATTCGGTCATAAACATATAAATAAACTTCTATGATTATTTGAAACTCTGAAAATAGTTGTAAGGAAATAGGAGGAGAGAGAGAGAGAGGAGGGACGGTCCAGATATTATGGAGAAGATAAGATATGATAAGAGGCGACTGGCTGGCTGGGCCTAAGGTAAATAAAGGTGACGCGAGAGATTGCGAGGTAAGGGGGGAGGGAGGGGGTGTGAGGTACGAACCCCTGAAAACCCTGACTTACACAGGTGATTTTCTAAATTTATATGAATAACTAAGGCTTACATAGACGACTTTTGTAAGTTGAAAACATGTAAAATATGTCCGTAGAGTTCTCATGGAAACCCTAAAGAGCTACATACGTTACTTGAATTTGTTCCATAAGCCCTTAACAAACTTCTAAGTCTCGGAAATTATTTTTCTCATAAGAAATCCTTACTTTTAAAATCTGTGACTGACAAAATTTACCTGAAAACCCCGACATGCTACACATGAATTTCCAGAAAAAAAAAAGTTACTTGTGGCTCTTACAGTCCACAGGGGTCCTCTGGCCAGAAAAAAAAAAGTTCTGTGGCTCTTACAGTCCACAGGGGTCCTCTTGCCAAAAAAAAAAATGTTCTGTGGCTCTTACAGTCCACAGGGGTCCTCTTGCCAAAAAAAAAATGTTCTGTGGCTCTTACCCCCTACTACTCACCACCACACATACAGGCCTCCACCACCACACATACAGGCCTCCACCACCACACATACAGACCTCCACCACCACACATACAGACCCACCACCACCACACATACAGACCCTCCACCACCACACATACAGGCCTCCATTACCACACATACAGACCTCCACCACCACACATACAGACCTCCACCACCACACATACAGACCTCCACTACCACACATACAGACCTCCACCACCACACATACAGACCCTCCACCACCACACATACAGACCCTTCACCACCACACATTACAGACCATCACTACCACACATACAGCCCTCCACCATCACACATACAGACCTCCACTACCACACATACTTCCCTCCACCACCACATACAGACCTCCACTACCACACATACAGGCTTCCACCACCACACATACAGACCTCCACCACCACACATACAGACCCACCACCACCACACATACAGGCTTCCACCACCACACATACAGACCTCCACTACCACACATACAGACCCACCACCACACATACAGACCCCACTACCACACATACAGACCCCCACCAAACATACAGCCCACCACCAACAACATACAGACCTCCACCACCACACATACAGACCTCCACCACCACACATACAGACCCACCACCACCACACACATACAGACCCCACCACCACACATACAGACCCACCACACACCACACATACAGACCTCCACCACCACAAATACAGACCCACCACCACCACACATACAGACCCACCACCACACATACAGGCCTCTACCACCACACATACAGACCCCCACCACCACACATAGAGGCCTCCACCACCACACATACAGACCTCCACCACCACACATACAGACCCCCACTACCACACATACAGACCTCCACCACCACACATACAGACCTCCACCACCACACATACAGACCTCCACCACCACACATACAGACCTCCACTACCACACATACAGACATCCACCACCACACATACAGACATCCACCACCACACATACAGACCTCCACTACCACACATACAGACATCCACCACCACATACAGACCTCCACCACCACACATACAGATCCACCACCACACATACAGACCTCCACCACCACACATACAGACCTCCACCACCACACATACAGACCACCACCACCACACATACAGGCCTCCACCACCACACATACAGACCTCCACCACCACACATACAGACCTGCACCACCGCACATACAGGCCTCCACCACCACACATACAGACCTCCACCACCTCACATACAGACCTCCACCACCACACATACAGACCTCCACCACCACACATACAGACCTCCACTACCACACATATAGACCTCCACCATCACACATACAGACCCTCCACCACCACACATACAGACCCACCACCACCACACATACAGACATCCACCACCACACATACAGACCTCCACCACCACACATACAGACCTCCACCACCACACATACAGACCCACCACTACCACACATACAGACCCACTACTACCACACATACAGACCCACCACCACCACACATACAAACCTCCACTGCCACACATACAGACCCACCACCACCACACATACAGACCCACCACCACCACACATACAGACCCGCCACCACCACACATACAGACCTCTATCACTACACATACAGACCTCCACTACCACACATACAGGCCTCCACCACCACACATACAGACCTCCACCACCACACATACAGACCACCACCACCACACATACAGACCTCTACCACCACACATACAGACCTCCACTACCACACATACAGACCCACCACCACATATACAGACCTTCACCACCACACATACAGACCCACCACCACACATACAGACCCACCACCACACATACAGACCTCCACCACCACACATACAGACCACCACCACCACATACAGACCCACCACCACACATACAACAAGGCAATAATGCGTGAACGCCATCCTACACCCACTGTAGATGATATGATCTACCGCTTGAATGGTGCAATTGTATTCAGCAAGTTAGATTTAAACAAGGGCTATCATCAGCTTGAACTTGATGATGAGAGTCGATTCATCACAACGTTTACGACACATCGAGGTCTGTATAGGTACAAGCGCCTGAGTTTTGGTATCAACAGTGCTGCTGAGGTATTCCAGCACATCATCAGCCAAGTATTGCAAGACATACCTAATGCTGACAACATGTCTGATGACATCATTGTTTATGGCCGTACCCAAGCTGAAGACGACAAAGCTCTTCGTGCAACATTGCAACGCTTACGAGAAAAGAATCTGACGTTAAGCCGAGCAAAGTATAAGTTCAATCAACATAAAATGAATTCTTTGGACATGTACTTAGTGACAAAGGTCTGTCTCCGGATCCTAAGAAAGTTGCAGATATCAAGAATGCTGCACTTCCTTCAACGTCCACTGAAGTACATAGTTTTCTGGGAATGGCAAACTACTGTTCTCGCTTCATTCCAGATTTTGCTACCATTACGAAGCCTCTACGTGAGCTGAAGAAAATGCATCATGGTACTGCAGAGATATCGAGCAAAATGCATTTGATGCTGTGAAAGATGCACTAGTAGAGAATGCGACTGCTGCATAGTTTGATCCATCAATGGACACTGAGTTAACGGTGGATGCTAGTCCTGTTGGTTTAGGTGCTGTTTTAGCCCAACACAAACCTGGTCAACCAGATTCCAAAGTAGTAATTGCCTACGCCAGCCGTTCTCTCACAGATGTTGAGCAACGATACAGTCAGACAGAGAAGGAAGCTCTTGCTCTTGTATGGGCTGTGAACACTTCAATGTGTATCTGCTTGGTGCACCCTTCACCACGATAGTCACTGACCACAAACCGTTGAAGACCATCTTCAATAATCCAAAGTCCAACCACCACCCAGCTCGCATTGAGAGATGGGCTCTTCGTCTGCAACC